>NC_060187.1:5962620-5992620 GCF_021184085.1 Oncorhynchus gorbuscha | reverse complement strand
TAAAAAAATATATACAGAGTGTATAGAAAATGCATTCAAAGACACTTCACAGACGCTGTTCTGTCACATCCTCATTAAACGAGGCCTTGATTGTCAATGAGAGAACAGGAACACTGAGGAGAGGAGATAAGGAGGAGAGGGGAAGGGAGGAGGAAGGGAGGAGGAAGGGAGGAGGAGAGGGAGGAGGAGAGGGGAAGGGAGGAGGAAGGGAGGAGGAGGGAGGAGAGGAGGAGAGGGAGGGGGAGGAGAGGGGGAGGGAGGGGGAGAGGGAAGGGAGGAGGGAGGGGAAGGGAGGAGGAGAGGGGAAGGGAGGAGGAGAGGGAAGGGAGGAGAGAGGGGGAGATAAGGAGGGGAGGGGAAGGGAGGAGAGGGGAAGGGAGGAGGAGAGGGAGGAGGAGAGGGAGGAGGAGAGGGGAAGGGGGAGGAAGGGAGGAGGAAGGGGGAGGGAGAGGGAGGGAGGGAGGGGAGGAGAGGAAGGGGGGAGGGGAAGGGAGGAGGAGAGGGGGGAGGAGGAGAGGGGAAGGGAGGAGGAGAGGGGAAGGGAGGAGGAGGGGAAGGGAGGAGAGGGGAGGAGATAAGGAGGGGAGGGGAAGGGGGAGGAGGAGAGGGGAAGGGAGGAGGAGAGGGAGGAGGGGGAGGAGAGGGAAGGGAGGAGGAGGGGAGGAGGAAGGGAGGGAGGGGAAGGGAGGAGGAAGGGGAAGGGAGGAGGGAGGGAGGAGGAAGGGGGGGAAGGGAGGAAGGGAGGAGGGAGGAAGGGGAGAGGGGAAGGGAGGGAAGGGAGGAGGAGAGGGAGGAGGAAGGAAGGGAAGGGAGGGGAAGGGAGGAGGAGAGGGAGGAGGAAGGGAAGGGAAGGGAGGAGGGAGAGGAAGGGAGGGGAGGGAAGGGAGGGAGGGGAAGGGAGGAGGAGAGGAGGAGAGGGGAAGGGAGGAGGAGAGGGAGGAGGAAGGGAAGGGAAGGGAGGAGGAGAAGGGAGGGAGGGAGGGGAAGGGGGGGGGGAGAGGGGAAGGGAAGGGAAGGGAAGGGAAGGGAAGGGAAGGGAAGGGAGGAGATAATGGCGCTGGAGGGGATGGCTGCCGTTTTTACAGAAACTCGGTACTTAAGCAAAAGTACTGTTACTAAGACTGTAATTTATTCAAGTAAAAAATGAACCCTCTTAAGAACCTACTCAAGTAAGTGTAAAAAGGTGTCCGGTCCAGACAATTACAGAAAGCCCATTTTGTTTTTACAACTTATGGTACATTTTGACAGCAAACAAAAATAACAACTTAGTGCATTTGATTTGACTAATGTATTATTTATGCCCGCCAGCACCATCTTGCAGATGTCCTCCAGCACAGGTAGGCTGTACAGTTTCAATTACATGTCTTGTTCAAAGTTGACTTAAAGTGGAACTGACAACATTTGAACTACTTTACAGATGTGAAACAGACAATCATAATATCAGTCGAAACCAACTGAAAGGTTTTAAAAATAGATTCTATTTGCCTCAACATTCCATGACGTACACTAAGGCATTGTTGGCAGAATATATGGATACAGTTTCATTCATGACTAATGTAATTCACCAATACATTTCTTGGTGTAGTGTCTATCAGGTTGTCAGTCACAGCTGGCCTGGTACATGTGTTGCTGCCTCCATTCAGGATGCACTGTTTCAGTTCCAATGGCTCAATATTTAGGATAAAAACAGGACGAATACAATGTCAATACAGTCAAACTAGCAAAGGAAATGATCACAAGTCAGTCATAATGTGGCTAACAGGCTAGCGCATCTATTTATGTAGCAAGCTAATAACACGGAGCCTAACGTTAGCTAGTTAGCTGCTAGGAGGATATCATGTCATCGGAGGAGTGGGTGAGTGATTTGATTTTCTTCTCATTT
Organism: Oncorhynchus gorbuscha; assembly: GCF_021184085.1. NCBI lineage: Eukaryota > Metazoa > Chordata > Actinopteri > Salmoniformes > Salmonidae > Oncorhynchus > Oncorhynchus gorbuscha. The sequence goes on along the minus strand of NC_060187.1, from coordinate 5,990,738 downwards.
TTTTTGGTAGCTATACGGTACACAGCTAGAGATGCAGGTGGGATTTGGTTAGCTAGCAAGAACTTGAATGACTGTTATCCAGTTAGCAAATAGCTTGCGTTGGCAAAATTCACTCTGGCTAACTAAAAATGAATGCTCCTAGTGGCCGGGGACTTTATTGCAGGGAAACTCAGTTTTACCTAATTTCTACCTGCATGTCACATGTGCAACCAGAGGGGGGGAAAAAACCTCCAAACCACCTTTACTCCACACACAGTGACTCGTACAAAGCTCTCCCTCGCCCACCATTTGGCAAATGGATTGAATCACAGCACCTCTGATGCTCATCGGACTATTAAAGGGACTGCAAAGGGAAACCCAGCCGCGAGCTGCCCAGTGACGCGAGCCTACCAGACGAGCTAAATGCATTTTATGCTCACTTCGAGGAAAGCAACACTGAAGCATGCATGAGAGCACCAGCTATTCCGGACATAACGCTCTCGGTAGCCGATGTGAGCAAGATCTTTAAACAGGTCAACATACACAAATCAAATCAAATTTTATTTGTCACATACACATGGTTAGCAGATGTTAATGCGAGTGTAGCGAAATGCTTGTGCTTCTAGTTCCGACAATGCAGTAATAACCAACAAGTAATCTAACTAACAATTCCAAACTACTGTCTTATACACAGTGTAAGGGGATAAAGAATATGTACATAAGGATATATGAATGAGTGATGGTACAGGGCAGCATAGGCAAGATACAGTAGATGGTATCGAGTGCAGTATATACATATGAGATGAGTATGTAAACAAAGTGGCATATAGTTAAAGTGGCTAGTGAGACATTAAAGTGGCTAGTGAGACATTAAAGTGGCTAGTGAGACATTAAAGTGGCTAGGGAGACATTAAAGTGGCTAGGGAGACATTAAAGTGGCTAGTGAGACATTAAAGTGGCTAGTGAGACATTAAAGTGGCTAGTGAGACATTAAAGTGGCTAGGGAGACATTAAAGTGGCTAGTGAGACATTAAAGTGGCTAGTGAGACATTAAAGTGGCTAGTGAGACATTAAAGTGGCTAGTGAGACATTAAAGTGGCTAGTGAGACATTAAAGTGGCTAGTGAGACATTAAAGTGGCTAGTGATACGTTAAAGTGGCTAGTGAGACATTAAAGTGGCTAGTGAGACATTAAAGTGGCTAGTGAGACATTAAAGTGGCTAGTGAGACATTAAAGTGGCTAGTGATACGTTAAAGTGGCCGCTGGGCCAGACAGAATGTGTACGCAACGCATGCATGGACCAAAAGGCAAGTGTTTTCACAGACATTTTCAACTACCATGGGACCACCATGGTCCCTGTGCCCAAGGAAGCGAAGGTAACCTGGCTAAATGTTTACCGCCCCATAGCACTCATGTTGGTAGCCATGAAGTGCTTCAAAGGCTGGTCATGACTCACTCCAATTCGCATACCGCTGCAACAGATCCACAATGACGCAATCTCAATCACACTCCACACTGCCCTTTCCCACCTGGATAAAAGGAACACCTATGTGAGAATGCTGTTCATTGACTACAGTTCAGAGTTCAACACCATAGTGCCCACAAAGCTCATCAATAAGCTAAGGACCCTGGGACTAACACCTCCCCCTGCGACTGGATCCTGGACTTCCTGACGGGCCGCCCCCAGGTGGTAAAGGTAGGCAACAACACATCTGCCACGCTGATCCTCAACACTTGCGTGCCTCAGGGGTGCGTGCTTAGTAACCTCCTGTACAACCCTGTTCACCCACGACTGCGTGGCCAAGCACAACTCCAACACCATTATTAAGTTGGCTGACAACACAACAGTGGTTGGCCTGATCACTGACAACGATGAGACGGCCTATAGGTAGGTGGTCTCTGACCTGGCAGTGTGGTGCCAGGACAATAACCTCTCCCTCAATGTGAGCAAGACAAAGGAGCTGATTGTGGACTACAGGAAAAGGTGAGCAGAACAGGCCACCCATTAACATTTGACGGGCTGTAGCAGATTGGGTCAAGAGTTTCACGTTCCTTGGTGTCCACATCACCAACGATCTATCATTGTCCAAACTGCCAAGATAGTCATGAAGAGGGCACGACAATGCCTTTTCCCCCTCAGGAGACTGAAAAGATTTGGCATGGATCCCTAGATCCTTAAGAAGTGCTACAGCTGCACCATCGAGAGCATCCTGACTGGTAGCATCACCGCCTGCTATGGCAACTGCTCGGCATCCAACCATAAGGTACTACAGAGGGTAATGCGTACGGCCCAGTATATCACTGGGGCCAAGCTTCCTGCCATCCAGGACCTATATACTAGGCGGTATCAGAGGAAAGGCCAAGAGATTGTCAAAGACACCAGTCTCACAAATGATAGACTGTTCTCTCTGCTACAGCATGACAAGCGGAGTCTAAGCCCAAAAGGCTCCTTAACAGCTTCTATCCCCAAGCCATAAGACTGCTGAACAATTAATCAAATGGCCACCCAAACTATTTACATTGACACCCCCCCTTAATTTGTTTTTACACTACTGCTACTCGCTGTTTATTATCTACTCATTCTTTTTTTTACTTTAGTTTATTTGGTAAATATTGTCTTAAATCTTTCTTGAACTGCACTGTTGGTTAATTAAGGGCTTGTAAGTAAGCATTCCATGGTAAAGTCTTCTGAGGACATCTGGCTATCCACTGACGTAATGTGATCCTTCTCACTCATTTTTCAGAATAAAAGCCTGAAACTATGTCTAAAGACTGTTCACACCTTGTGGAAGCCATAGAGAAAGGAATCTGGTTGATATCCCTTTAAATGGAGGATAGGCTTGCAATGGAAAAGAGAGGATTCAGAAAAACAGCACTTCCTGGATGGATTTTCCTCAGGTTTTCGTCTGCAATATCAGTTCTGTTATACCCACAGACAATATTTTGACAGTTTTGGAAACTTTAGGGTGTTTTCTATCATAATCTGCCAATTATGTGCATATTATAGCTTCTGGACCTGAGAAATAGGCAGTTTACTTTGAGCAAGTTTTCATCCAAACATCAAAATACTGCCCCCTAGCCTCAAGAGGGCTTGTTGGTAAGCATTCCACAGTAAAGTATACACTTGTAGTATTCGGCGCACGTGACAAATAAAGTTTGATTTGAGAAGAGAAGAGGAGGGGATGGAAGGAGGAGAGATGAGGATGACAGGAAAAGTTGAGGAGAGATGAGAATGGGAGGAGAAGAGGAGAGATGAGGAGTAGAGGAAAAGAGGAGAATATGAGGGAATGGGAGGAGAAGAGTAGAAACAGAGAATGTGAGGAGTAGAGGAGGAGTAGAGGAGGGGATGGGAGGAGTAGATGAGGAGTAGAGGAGGGGATGGGAGGAGTAGATGAGGAGTAGAGGAGGGGATGGGAGGAGTAGATGAGGAGGAGTAGATGAGGAGATGAGGAGTAGAGGAGGGGATGGGAGGAGTAGAGGAGGAGGAGATGAGGAGGAGATGAGGTGAATGGGAGTAGAGGAGGAGAGGGGAAAGAAGAAGAGGAGGAGGGGATGGTAGGAGTTGATGAGGATTAGATGAGGGGATGGGAGGAATAGAGGAGGAGGAGAGGGGAAAGAAGGAGTAGATGAGGGGATGGGAGGAGTAGAGGAGGGGAAGGGTGGAAGTCTGTGTACTGCTGGAGCATCACAAAGAGACAACAATGAGTGATGAGGAGGAAGAACTAATACATGAATCCATTATCTGCTCTGAAAATCTCATCAGCAATGCTTCACAAGGGACACGGTTAAATGTCTTATTGCATCTCTCTCTGATACAGAGTCATACTGGATCTCCAATGCGGTTTTCAAAGCTGATTCAACACAATGTTGCAATGCTTGTATCAAAGGAGCAATACCTCGTGATGACGCAGTTGGAATGTTCGGACATCATACTACTTGTACCATCTGACAGGTGTAGAGCCCTCTGTTGTAGACTGGCATGTGACAGGTGTAGAGCCCTCTGTTGTAGACTGGCATGTGACAGGTGTAGAGCCCTCTGTTGTAGACTGGCATGTGACAGGTGTAGAGCCCTCTGTTGTAGACTACCATCTGACAGGTGTAGAGCCCTCTGTTGTAGACTACCATCTGACAGGTGTAGAGCCCTCTGTTGTAGACTACCATCTGACTCTGTTGTAGACTACCATCTGACAGGTGTAGAGTCCTCTGTGGTAGACTACCATCTGACAGGTGTAGAGTCCTCTGTGGTAGACTACCATCTGACAGGTGTAGAGTCCTCTGTTGTGGACTGGCATGTGACAGGTGTAGAGCCCTCTGTTGTAGACTGGCATGTGACAGGTGTAGAGCCCTCTGTTGTAGACTACCATCTGACAGGTGTAGAGCCCTCTGTTGTAGACTACCATCTGACAGGTGTAGAGCCCTCTGTTGTAGACTACCATCTGACAGGTGTAGAGCCCTCTGTTGTAGACTACCATCTGACAGGTGTAGAGCCCTCTGTTGTAGACTACCATCTGACAGGTGTAGAGCCCTCTGTTGTAGACTACCATCTGACAGGTGTAGAGCCCTCTGTTGTAGACTACCATCTGACAGGTGTAGAGTCCTCTGTTGTGGACTGGCATGTGACAGGTGTAGAGCCCTCTGTTGTAGACTGGCATGTGACAGGTGTAGAGCCCTCTGTTGTAGACTACCATCTGACAGGTGTAGAGCCCTCTGTTGTAGACTACCATCTGACAGGTGTAGAGCCCTCTGTTGTAGACTACCATCTGACAGGTGTAGAGCCCTCTGTTGTAGACTACCATCTGACAGGTGTAGAGCCCTCTGTGGTAGACTGGCATCTGACAGGTGTAGAGCCCTCTGTTGTAGACTGGCATCTGACAGGTGTAGAGCCCTCTGTTGTAGACTACCATCTGACAGGTGTAGAGCCCTCTGTTGTAGACTACCATCTGACAGGTGTAGAGAAAAGTGGTCAGAAGAAGCAGATGCTAAGCTACAGGACTGTTTTGCTAGCACAGACTGGAATTTGTTCTGGGATTCCTCCAATGGCATTGAGGAGTACACCACATCAGTCATTGGCTTCATCAATAAGTCCATCAATGACGTCCCCCCCCCACAGTGACCGTACGTACATACCCCAACCGGAAGCCATGGATTACAGGCAAAATCTGCACTAAGCTAAAGGGTGGAGCTGACGCTTTCAAGGAGCGGGACTCTAACCCGGAAGCTTATAAGAAATCCCGCTGTGCCCTCCAACGAACCATCAAACAGGCAGAGCTTCAATACAGGACTAAGATCGAATCGTACTACACCGGCTCTGACACTCGCCGGATGTGGCAGGACTTGCAAACTATTACAGACTACAAAGGGAAGCACAGCCAAGAGATGCCCAGTGATACGAGCCTACCAGATGAGCTAAACTACTTCTATGCTCGCTTCAAGGAAAATAACACTGAAACATGCATGAGAGCACCAGCTGTTCAGGAAGACTGTGTGATCACGCTCGCCGAGAGCCGATGTGAGTAAGACCTTTGAACAGCTCAACATTCACAAGGCCGCTGGGCCAGACGGATTACCAGGACGTGTGCTGAGAGCATGCGCTGACCAACTGGCAAGTGTCTTCACTGACATTTTCAACTTCTCCCTGTCTGAGTCTGTAATACCAACCTGTTTTAAGCAGACCACCATAGTGCCTGTGCCCAAGAACACTAAGGTTAACTGCCTAAACGACTACCGAACCATAGCACTCACGTCTGTAGCCTTGAAGTGCTTCAAAAGGTGGGCATGGCTCACATCAACATCATTATACCAGATACCCTAGACCCACTCCAATTTGCATACCACCGAAACAGATCCGCAGATGATGCAATTTCTATTGCACTCCACACTGCCCTTTCCCGCCTGGACAAAAGGAACACCTATATGAGAATGCTATTCATTGACTACAGCTCAGCATTCAACACCATAGTGCACTCAAAATTAATCAACAAGCTAAGGACCCTGGGACTAAACACCTCTCTCTGCAACTGGATCCTGGACAGGCACGACTCCAACACCATCATTACGTTTGCAGATGACACAACAGTGGTAGGCCTGATCACCGACAACGATGAGACAGCCGATAGGGAGGAGGTCAGACAACAACCTCTCCCTCAACATGATCAAGACAAAGGAGATGATTGTGGACAACAGGAAAAAGAGGACCGAGCACGCCCCCATTCTCATTGACGGGGCTGTAGTGGAGCAGGTTGAGAGCTTCAAGTCCCTTGGTGTCAACATCAGCAACAAACTAACATGGTCCAAGCAGACCAAGACAGTCAAGAAGAGGGCACGACAAAACCCATTCCCCCTCAGGAGACTGAAAAGATTTGACAAGTCATCAAAAGGTTCTACAGCTGCACCATCGAGAGCATCCTGACTGGTTGAATCGCTGCCTGGTATGGCAACTGCTCGGCCTCCGACCTTTAGGCAATACAGAGGGTAGTGCGTACGGCCCAGTAAATCATCCAGTACCTCTATACCAGGCGGTATCAGAGGAAGGACCTAAAAGTGGTCAAATACCCCAGCCACGGCAAGCAAAGTCTACGTCCAAGAGGCTTCGAAACAGCTTCTACTTCCAATCCATAAGACTCCCCCACACACACACACACTTTTCCACTGCTGCTACTCTCTGTTGTTATCATCTATGCATAGCCACTTTAATGACTCTACATACATGTACATACTACTTGTACATACTACATGTACATACGATATAGCCTCCACATTGACTCTGTACCGTAACCCCCTGTATATAGCCTCCACATTGACTCTGTACCGTAATACCCTGTATATAGCCTCCACATTGACTCTGTACCGTAATACCCTGTATATAGCCTCCACATTGACTCTGTACCGGTACCCACTGTATATAGTCTCCACATTGACTCTGTACCGGTACCCCCTGTATATAGTCTCCACATTGACTCTGTACCGGTACCCCCTGTATATAGTCTCCACATTGACTCTGTACCGGTACCCCCTGTATATAGTCTCCACATTGACTCTGTACCCCCTGTATATAGTCTCCACATTGACTCTGTACCAGTACCCCCTGTATATCTCCACATTGACTCTGTACCGGTACCCCCTGTATATAACCTCCACATTGACTCTGTACCGGTACCCCCTGTATATAACCTCCACATTGACTCTATACCGGTACCCCCTGTATATAACCTCCACATTGACTCTGTACCGATACCCCCTGTATATAACCTCCACATTGACTCTGTACCGGTACCCCCTGTATATAACCTCCACATTGACTCTGTACCGGTACCCCCTGTATATAACCTGTATTTTTTTTAAAACTGCGTTGTTGGTTAGGGGCTCGTAGGTCTGCTACACCTGGTGTATTCAGCATTTCACTGTAAGGTCTACTACACCTGTTGTATTCAGCATTTCACTGTAAGGTCTACTACACCTGGTGTATTCAGCATTTCACTGTAAGGTCTACTACACCTGGTGTATTCAGCATTTCACTGTGAGGTCTACTACACCTGTTGTATTCAGCATTTCACTGTAAGGTCTACTACACCTGGTGTATTCAGCATTTCACTGTAAGAATACAACACCTGTTGTATTCAGATTTCAGTGAAATGTCTGAATACAACAGGTGTATTAGACATTTCACAGTGAAATGTCTACTACATATTCAACAGGTGTAGTAGACCTGTTGTATTCAGCATTGAAATGTGAATACAACTGTTGTATTCAGCATTTCACTGTAGACCTGTTACAGTGAAATGCTGTCTAATACAACAGTTGTATTAGATTTCACTGTGAAAGGTCTACTACACTTGTTGTATTCAGCATTTCACTGAAAGGTCTACTACAACAGGTGTAGTAGACCTTACAGTGAAATGCTGAATACACACCAGGTGTAGTAGACACTTACAGTGAAACACCTGAATACAACAGGATTTCAGTAGACCTACTACAGTGAAATGCTGAATACAACCTGTTGTATTCAGCATTTCACTGTAGACCTACAGTGAAATTTGCTGAATCAACACCTGTTGTATTCAGCATTTCACTGAAATGCTAATACACCAGGTGTAGTAGATTTCACTGTAAGGTCTACTACACCTGTTGTATTCAGCATTTCACTGAAGGTCTACTACAGGTGTATTCAGCATTTCACTGTAAGGTCTACACCTGGTGTATTCAGCGTATGTGACTAATACAATTTAGATTTGATCCCTCAATCAGTGGATCCCGATGTGGCTTCCAAAACATCCACCTCTGCTGAATGATTTACAGACTTAGCAGTAAATTCTCACCAGAATATAACAGGTGTAGTTTAGCCGTGTGGTTTAGCAGTGTGGAAATGCTGATTTACAACAGGTGTGGTTTAGCCGTGTGGTTTAGACATGTGGTTTAGCCGTGTGGTTTAGACGTGTGGTTTAGCCCTGTGGTTTAGACCTGTGGTTTAGCCGTGTGGTTTAGATGTGTGGTTTAGCCATGTGGTGTAGCCATGTTATTTAGCCAAACCAATGCTCACACCTATCCAATGCTCACATCTATCCAATGCTCAGGTGTGAACCAATGCTCACACAGTGAAATGCTCACACCAAATACAACAGGTGTACCTATCCAATGCTCACAGTGAAATGCTGAATATAACAGGTGTAGTAGACCTTACCTATCCAATGCTCACACCAAACCAATGCTCACACCAAACCAATGCTCACACCTAACCAATGCTCACACCTAACCAATGCTCACACCAAACCAATGCTCACACCTATCCAATGCTCACAGTGAAATGCTCACACCTATCCATTTCTCACACAGTGGGAAAGTAGTTTTACAGTGAAATCTGAAGACAGGTCTGAATGTAGTATTTTTTAAGTGAAATCTTGTAAATACAACAGGTGTCACTCATCAGACCGGTATTTACAGTGAAATGCTGAATACAACAGGTATTTATAGGGTAGATCATAACGTGAGTCAAATGTATTTATGTAGTATCAACAGGTCATTAGCATACCGGTATTTATAGTGAAATGCTGACCTCATTAGCATAGCCGGTATTTCTAGGGCAGCTTCATGTTATGTCATTAGGATAATGTCAAATATCTCCTCTTTTACTGTTATAGCGAGTGTTTGGAATGTCATTTGCCTATTAATTAACAATCAGCCTATGAGCATGGCAAGCTGATATTTATTCCTGGCCAGCAGATGTCACTACTGTGCACAGTGAAATGCTGAATACAACAGGTTTTTCAGCACAATTTACAGTGAAATGCAAAGGAGATACATGCCCAGGTGTAGCTTTAGACCAGCCCTGTCAGTGAAATGCTGAATAAAACAGGAGAAAAATAAGTAGACCTTACAGTGAAATGCTGAATACAACAGGTGTAGTTATTTGAAACTTTATTCTTTTGGAACTTTGAGTGTAATCTTTTCATTTTTGTTTATTATAAATTTACATATTATTCCCATGCCAATAAAGCCCATTAAATTGAATTCATATTGAATTGATACAACAGGGGTAGTAGTGTCTTCTACCCAGTTAGATACGGTCTTCCTCCTGAATACAATTCAGGTGTAGAGACCTTTACAGTGAAATGTCCTGTTAATACAACAGGTGATTAGTAGTTTTATTAGATTTGAACTTCAATTGAAAATAACAACAGGTGAAGTAGACCTTACAGTGAAATGAACATCAAATACAACGGTGTCAGTAGAATACAACAGGTGTAGACCTTACAGTGAAATGCCGAATATAACAGGTGTAGTAGACCTTACAGTGAAATGCCGAATACAACAGGTGTAGTAGACCTTACAGTGAAATGCCGAATACAACAGGTGTAGTAGACCTTACAGTGAAATGCTGAATACAACAGGTGTAGTAGACCTTACAGTGAAATGCTGAATACAACAGGTGTAGTAGACCTTACAGTGAAATGCTGAATATAACAGGTGTAGACCTTACAGTGAAATGCTGAATATAACAGGTGTAGTAGACCTTACAGTGAAATGCTGAATACAACAGGTGTAGTAGACCTTACAGTGAAATGCTGAGTACAACAGGTGTAGTAGACCTTACAGTGAAATGCTGAATACAACAGGTGTAGTAGACCTTACAGTGAAATGCTGAATACAACAGGTGTAGTAGACCTTACAGTGAAATGCTGAGTACAACAGGTGTAGTAGACCTTACAGTGAAATGCTGAATACAACAGGTGTAGTAGACCTTACAGTGAAATGCTGAGTACAACAGGTGTAGTAGACCTTACAGTGAAATGCTGAATACAACAGGTGTAGTAGACCTTACAGTGAAATGCTGAATATAACAGGTGTAGTAGACCTTACAGTGAAATGCTGAATACAACAGGTGTAGTAGACCTTACAGTGAAATGCTGAATACAACAGGTGTAGTAGACCTTACAGTGAAATGCTGAATACAACAGGTGTAGTAGACCTTACAGTGAAATGCTGAATACAACAGGTGTAGTAGACCTTACAGTGAAATGCTGAATACAACAGGTGTAGTAGACCTTACAGTGAAATGCTGAGTACAACAGGTGTAGTAGACCTTACAGTGAAATGCTGAATACAACAGGTGTAGTAGACCTTACAGTGAAATGCTGAATACAACAGGTGTAGTAGACCTTACAGTGAAATGCTGAATATAACAGGTGTAGTAGACCTTACAGTGAAATGCTGAATACAACAGGTGTAGTAGACCTTACAGTGAAATGCTGAATACAACAGGTGTAGTAGACCTTACAGTGAAATGCTGAATACAACAGGTGTAGACCTTACAGTGAAATGCTGAATATAACAGGTGTAGTAGACCTTACAGTGAAATGCTGAATACAACAGGTGTGAACCTTACAGTGAAATGCTGAATACAACAGGTGTAGTAGACCTTACAGTGAAATGCTGAATACAACAGGTGTAGTAGACCTTACAGTGAAATGCTGAATACAACAGGTGTGAACCTTACAGTGAAATGCTGAATACAACAGGTGTAGTAGACCTTACAGTGAAATGCTGAATACAACAGGTGTAGTAGACCTTACAGTGAAATGCTGAATACAACAGGTGTAGTAGACCTTACAGTGAAATGCTGAATACAACAGGTGTAGTAGACCTTACAGTGAAATGCTGAATACAACAGGTGTAGTAGACCTTACAGTGAAATGCTGAATACAACAGGTGTAGTAGACCTTACAGTGAAATGCTGAATACAACAGGTGTAGTAGACCTCACAGTGAAATGCTGAATACAACAGGGGTAGTAGACCTTACAGTGAAATGCTGAATACAACAGGTGTAGTAGACCTTACAGTGAAATGCTGAATACAACAGGTGTAGTAGACCTTACAGTGAAATGCTGAATACAACAGGTGTAGTAGACCTTACAGTGAAATGCTGAATACAACAGGTGTAGTAGACCTTACAGTGAAATGCTGAATACAACAGGTGTAGTAGACCTTACAGTGAAATGCTGAATACAACAGGTGTAGTAGACCTTACAGTGAAATGCTGAATACAACAGGTGTAGTAGACCTTACAGTGAAATGCTGAATACAACAGGTGTAGTAGACCTTACAGTGAAATGCTGAATACAACAGGTGTAGTAGACCTTACAGTGAAATGCTGAATACAACAGGTGTAGTAGACCTCACAGTGAAATGCTGAATACAACAGGTGTAGTAGACCTTACAGTGAAATGCTGAATACAACAGGTGTAGTAGACCTTACAGTGAAATGCTGAATACAACAGGTGTAGTAGACCTTACAGTGAAATGCTGAATACAACAGGTGTAGTAGACCTTACAGTGAAATGCTGAATACAACAGGTGTAGTAGACCTTACAGTGAAATGCTGAATACAACAGGTGTAGTAGACCTTACAGTGAAATGCTGAATACAACAGGTGTAGTAGACCTCACAGTGAAATGCTGAATACAACAGGTGTAGTAGACCTTACAGTGAAATGCTGAATACAACAGGTGTAGTAGACCTTACAGTGAAATGCTGAATACAACAGGTGTAGTAGACCTTACAGTGAAATGCTGAATACAACAGGTGTAGTAGACCTTACAGTGAAATGCTGAATACAACAGGTGTAGTAGACCTTACAGTGAAATGCTGAATACAACAGGTGTAGTAGACCTTACAGTGAAATGCTGAATACAACAGGTGTAGTAGACCTTACAGTGAAATGCTGAATACAACAGGTGTAGTAGACCTTACAGTGAAATGCTGAATACAACAGGTGTAGTAGACCTTACAGTGAAATGCTGAATACAACAGGTGTAGTAGACCTCACAGTGAAATGCTGAATACAACAGGTGTAGTAGACCTTACAGTGAAATGCTGAATACAACAGGTGTAGTAGACCTTACAGTGAAATGCTGAATACAACAGGTGTAGTAGACCTTACAGTGAAATGCTGAATACAGCATGGTGTTGTAGACCTCACAGTGAAATGCTGAATACAACAGGTGTAGTAGACCTCAATGAAATGAATACACCAGGTGTAAAAGCGTCTGCTAAATGGCATTTATTATTATTTATTATTAGTAGACATTACAGTGAAATGCTGAATACAACAGGTGTAGTAGACCTTACAGTGAAATGCTGAGTACAGTGTGGAGATACAGATAAAACACAGTTAAACCACATTTGACTGCACTGGGCCTTTAAATTCTGCCTTATGTGACCAGAATGTGATCGAGTTCTGATTCCACAAATGAAAATGTAATCAATCTGTGCTGGTCCGAGCTGGTCAGGGAATCTGGGCCAGACCTAAGGGCAAGAGTGTGTGAGTTTTCCTTGGCCCACTGCCTTGCTCAGACGTGTGAGCTACAGTTTTAGAGCACCACGTTTTCACGAAACAGTGTAAGGCAAGAAACAAGCTAGACATGATGATGATCCCCTTTGGCCAAGCAAGTTCAGGTCCTGTCCTGTCAGCCCCAGCTGGGAAGGTAGTGAAGTCAGGATACCTCTGGGTTGTGTTCATTAGCGTTTGTTATGGGATGAATTCAGGTAACTTCCGAACACAACCTGGCCCTGTTCTATTTATTTTATAAAGCACCAGTTAAAATCCTACCGAGGTCAATTAGCTCAGAGAGCTGGGCGAGTCTCCCCTGGTCAACTAGCTGGGTGAGTCTCCCCTGGTCAACTAGCTGGGTGGGTCTCCCCTGGTCAACTAGCTGGGTGGGTCTCTCCTGGTCAACTAGCTGGGTGGGTCTCTCCTGGTCAACTAGCTGGGTGAGTCTCCCCTGGTCAGCTAGCTGGGTGAGTCTTCCCTGGTCAGCTAGCTGGGTGAGTCTCCCCTGGTCAACTAGCTGGGTGGGTCCCCCCTGGTCAACTAGCTGGGTGGGTCTCTCCTGGTCAACTAGCTGGGTGGGTCTCTCCTGGTCAACTAGCTGGGTGAGTCTCTCCTGGTCAACTAGCTGGGTGAGTCTCTCCTGGTCAACTAGCTGGGTGAGTCTCCCCTGGTCAACTAGCTGGGCGAGTCTCCCCTGGTCAACTAGCTGGGCGAGTCTCCCCTGGTCAACTAGCTGGGCGAGTCTCTCCTGGTCAACTAGCTGGGCGAGTCTCCCCTGGTCAACTAGCTGGGTGGGTCTCTCCTAGCTGGGTGGGTCTCCCCTGGTCAACTAGCTGGGCGGGTCTCCCTGGTCAACTAGCTGAGTGAGTCTCCCTGGTCAACTAGCTGGGTGGGTCTCCCTGGTCAACTAGCTGGGCGAGTCTCCCCTGGTCAACTAGCTGGGTGGGTCTCTCCTAGCTGGGTGGGTCTCCCTGGTCAACTAGCTGGGTGGGTCTCTCCTAGCTGGGTGGGTCTCCCCTGGTCAACTAGCTGGGTGAGTCTCTCCTAGCTGGGTGGGTCTCCCTGGTCAACTAGCTGGGTGGGTCTCTCCTAGCTGGGTGGGTCTCCCCTGGTCAACTAGCTGGGTGAGTCTCTCCTAGCTGAGTGAGTCTCCCCTGGTCAACTAGCTGGGCGAGTCTCCCCTGGTCAACTAGCTGGGTGAGTCTCCCCTGGTCAACTAGCTGGGTGAGTCTCCCCTGGTCAACTAGCTGGGTGAGTCTCCCTGGTCAACTAGCTGGGTGAGTCTCCCCTGGTCAACTAGCTGGGCGAGTCTCCCCTGGTCAACTAGCTGGGCGAGTCTCCCCTGGTCAACTAGCTGGGCGAGTCTCCCCTGGTCAACTAGCTGGGCGAGTCTCCCCTGGTCAACTAGCTGGGCGGGTCTCCCCTGGTCAACTAGCTGGGCGGGTCTCCCCTGGTCAACTAGCTGGGTGGGTCTCTCCTGGTCAACTAGCTGGGTGAGTCTCTCCTGGTCAACTAGCTGGGTGAGTCCCTCCTGGTCAACTAGCTGGGTGAGTCTCTCCTGGTCAACTAGCTGGGTGAGTCTCCCCTGGTCAACTAGCTGGGTGAGTCACCCTGGTCAACTCGCTGGGTGGGTCCCCCTGGTCAACTCGCTGGGTGAGTCTCCCCTGGTCAACTAGCTGGGTGAGTCTCTCCTAGCTGAGTGAGTCTCCCCTGGTCAACTAGCTGGGGGAGTCTACCCTGGTCAACTAGCTGGGTGAGTCCCTCCTGGTCAACTAGCTGGGTGAGTCTCCCCTGGTCAACTAGCTGGGTGAGTCCCCCCTGGTCAACTAACTGGGTGAGTCTACCCTGGTCAACTAGCTGAGTGAGTCCCCCCTGGTCAACTAGCTGGGTGAGTCTACCCTGGTCAACTAGCTGGGTGAGTCTCTCCTGGTCAACTAGCCTCATTGCGATCCAAATATAAGGATCTGACACACTCCACTGAAGTAAAAAAAAGAATAGTCCAGAGGGTTACGGCTCCATAGCTAGTGGATACCAGTCAGGTCAACTGTCTCTAGCTGAATGAGGTCACCGTTTAGGAGCTCATTGACCCAATAGGATCGATCACGTATTCCGTTAAGATCAATGGAAGGTCTTGTCCAAATCACAGTGAACACTGTAATAGCAATCATGTTAGATTTCCCGGAGAGGTAGCCTCGTTTTGTACCTCCGGTTCCCTTAAAGCTGTTTGTGAGAGGTGAGATGCTGCTAAAACTTCCTTTTTACTGCTGCTGCTAAAACTTCCTTCTTCCTTTTTTGCAATAAATAACGAAATCATGGGAACAACCTATTTATGCCGTAAACCCTGGATTAAAAATAGAGCGTTGTCATTATGAAATGCCCTGCGAGTGCAGCTGCACAAATTGTCCAAGACCAAGAAGATAACCTATTTATAGCGATCTCCATTAGGGCCCAGAACCAATGGCTCAATCTGTATTCTTAATGGTGATACCCTATTTGTTTGTTCCATTTGGCTCTGCTCTGTACAGGTGCATTAATGAGATCTGCTGGTTAACAGACCAGCGAACAGTCCCAGGGAAAGCAGACCGACGAGTTTAGAGAATGAACAGGGTCGTGTAGTGGTTCAGTGGTTTCTTATCGCCCTCTAGTGGCGCTAAGACGAAAATCAATAAAAGGCCTTTTTAAAATGGAACAGTGAAACCATTAAAATCTCAGCACACAGAATCAAATCAACTAACCAGAACAATTATGGCTATTTACAGAATTCAGATTGATTAAATAAGAGAAGGCTGTCCAAGAAGGCTATTACTCCTATTCATCTGTGACCGTTGAAGGGGTGGGGGTGTTATTTTAGCATTATATAAAACAAAAACAAAGCAGTGTTTGTTATTTAAAAAAAAAAAAAGCTAAATAGCAAAAACTGGTAGATTAATATCATTATCACTAAATCACACACAAAAACAAACAATCCATCATGAAAAACTCCAAAGTAAAAAATAAAATCAGCAACATAGAAAACCCCCACAGTGGAAACATTCACTTGGTTTTCCATTCCCCCTATTACCCTTCAGAGAACTCATCAGCTGACATCAATACACTGTAGAGAGAGAGAGAGAGACAGTGTTTTTAATTGAGAAGCAGTAATTATCCTATTGGATGAGGTTAATGAACACAACCAACACGCCATGTTGCCTACAGCTAAACTGGTAATTGAGTTTCTATTTTCTGAGATGGCTGCTCTGGCTCTCCTTGTGACTGTTCTACTACCCCCCCCCCACACACACACACACACACACACAAATGGCACTCTATTCCTAATGCAGTGCACTACTTACCCATAGGGCCCTGGTCAAAAGTAGTGAACTATGTAGGGAATAGGGTTCCATAGGGCCCTGGCCAAAAGTAGTGAACTATGTAGGGAATAGGGTTCCATAGGGCCCTGGCCAAAAGTAGTGCACTATGTAGGGAATGGGGAGCCATTTGGGATGCAGTCATGTGTTGCTGGCCACACAGTGGGCGTATCAGATTGGTTGGGGCCTCTGTGTTGGACGGGGACTGCAAGATCGTGAAAGGCCTGAGCATTAGGGACCACTGGCACGTTTCCCTAAAGCTGGGTGAAGTTAGGTGGTCCCCTAGGTACAGATCTAGGATCAGTTTCCCCCTCCCACAATCAAAAAACCTTAACCATTAGTGTGGAAAATGCTAAACTGACCCAAGATCAGTATCTAGTGACAAATTCACCTTCCATCTATCCCCTGGGGGTGGCACAGACTGTGCAAGAGGTGTCACCAATCTCACCTTCAGGAGGCCATCTTACACAGATCATACTGATAATATTCAAGGCCATTGTTAATAAGAGTCCTATGGTTTGCCTCTTCTATAAACTGTTAGAAGGTCAGACTTGGTAAGCTTTATTTCCTATGCCATTGGTGTGAATTTATAGGACGGCTACTGTTTCCATAGTGATTAAATAAGGCTCTCGTTACAGTTGAGGTCACATTTCCAGTGCAGCATCCTCCCTCGTTACAGTTGAGGTCACATTTCCAGTGCAGCATCCTCCCTCATTACAGTTGTTGCTCTGTCACATTTCCAGTGCAGCATCCTCCCTCGTTACAGTTGAGGTCACATTTCCAGTGCAGCATCCTCCTCGTTCATTTCCAGTTACAGTTGAGGTCCCATTTCCTGCAGCATCCTCCCTCAGTTGAGGTCCCATTTCCAGTGCAGCATCCTCCCTCATTACAGTTGTTGTTCTGTCCCATTTCCAGTGCAGCATCCTCCCTCATTAGTTGTTGTTCTGTCACATTTCCAGTGCAGCATCCTCCCTCGTTACAGTTGTTGTTCTGTCACATTTCCAGTGCAGCATCCTCCCTCGTTACAGTTGAGGTCCCATTTCCAGTGCAGCATCCTCCCTCATTACAGTTGTTGTTCTGTCCCATTTCCAGTGCAGCATCCTCCTTCATTACAGTTGAGGTCACATTTCCAGTGCAGCATCCTCCCTCGTTACAGTTGGTCACATTTCCAGTGCAGCATCCTCTCTTTAAGCTTATGATTTAGACTTATTTGACTGACAGCATCACTTCTACAGCACCACAGAGGAAGAGGCACTGACTGTTATTTACTAGCTTGCTGTTGGATTAAAAAATAAAATCATGTCGTCAATCTGTTGAAAACAACTGGTAAAAAAAAATGTTTTTTAAAAGACAACGCCACTTTTTGACCGGGTCTTTTTCTGCACCTGGAGAAAGGCTGAAACAATAAGACTTCCAGCTTAAAGCAAATCCTTGTTGTAAATTCAACAGGAAAGAGTCAATGTAAAAGACAGAAAACATTGAGAAGTATCTCTCAGGTAAGTGAGCTAAAAGACAAACATGCATTACATATGTTAACATGATGGAAGGTTAGGATGAACTTCTCCCAACACAATGGTTTTTACAGCAGTATTTTTGTTTTGAACTCTACTGTTTTTATTCATGGGATATTGTTTATCAAAACAGAAAAACTTCAACAAAAGGATGTCTTTAATTAACCGAGTGTTTACACTTAAAAACAGAAGACCAGCGGAGACTGTGAAACAGTTCAGTATTTATTTGAAATGTTTTAGGTTGTTTACAATAAGAAATTGATATGAAAAAAAAAATTACAAAAAAAGTGGTATACTGGCAGAACAGATAATTGTGTCAAATGAATGAGCACAACATTCAGAAAAATAAGTGAAGGGGAAAATGACATCGGATATCAAAGTGGCTTAGGAGTCGTGTATAAAATGCATCCCAAATCGCACCCTATTCCCTATGTAGTGCACTACTTTTGACCAGGGCCCCATAGAGCAGTGGTGAACAGTAGTGCACTAAACAAGGAATAGGGTGTAATTTGGTAAATAATAATGATGATGATGAAGGCACTATTACACCTCTGATGAATTTGTCTTCTTAACGTAGCTCGCCTCTCTAACAAGTGTGACCCTGTTACCAAAAAAAATAAATAATCATTCTTAGGCATAAACCATGTGACTTGGCGGTCCCGATTTGCACCTTTCCCCGCGGGCCAAACCACATCTGTACGGTGTATGCAACACGGTGGAAGATATACAGTTGCTTATACCAGACCTTTCTGATCTGAAAACACAAAAAGGGTTAGGGCCAAGGGAGAGGGGTGGAGCGCCATTTGGGACTGGCTGGGGTCAAAAATAATAATAATAATAATAATAACAACAACAACAACAAGTCTCATTTCTGGTCAACGTTGATCACCCACTGTTGAGTCATAGCGACAAACTGCTGCTGCATTCACACACTAAAACTTTGTGCTAAAGACAAGTTCGTTATCCAGACATCTACAACAAACTGATGAATGAGACACGTTTGGAATGTTGTGGTGGTTAAAAAAAATGGGAGGAACTTCAGGTCGATAGTACAGAACGGAGATTTTTATTTGTATTATAATTTTTATTTTATTAAATAAAATAATCAGATTTTTTTTTTCTTAGTGGGCTACAAATGAACTAGATGTTAAAAGACACACCTTAAAAAAGGTACAATGCTCGCAGAAGTCTCACCAAACATTTGGTCCAGTACATCAGAGTAAATACACTGTGTACTGTGGTTTCATGTGTTTACTCTGTAAACTGCCAACAGTGGATCTGAAATATACAAACCGTGGACAAAAGTTGTGAGAATGACACAAATATTAATTTCCACAAAGTTTGCAGTTTCAGTTGTCTTTAGATATTTTTGTCAGATGTTACTATGGAATACTGAAGTATAATTACAGGCATTTCATAAGTGTCAAAGGCTTTTATTGACAATTACATGAAGTTGATGCAAAGAGTCAATATTTGCAGTGTTGACCTTTCTTTTCCAAGACCTCTGCAATCTGCCCTGGCATGCTGTCAATTAACTTCTGGGCCACATCCTGACTGATGGCAGCCCATTCTTGCATAAACAATGCTTGGAGTTTGTCAGAATTTGTGGGTTGGTTGTTTGTCCATCCGTCTCTTGAGTGTTGACCACAAGTTCTCAATGGGATTAAGGTCTGGGGAGTTTCCTGGCCATTCCTGACCCAAAATATAGATGTTTTGTTCCCCGAGACACATAGTTATCACTTTGCCCTATGGCAGGGTGCTCCATCATGCTGGAAAAGGCATTGTTTGTCACCAAACTGTTCCTGGATGGTTGGGAGAAGTTGCTCTTGAGGATGTGTTGGTACCATTCTTTATTCATGGCTGTGTTCTTAGGCAAAATTGTGAGTCAGCCCACTCCCTTGGCTGAGAAGCAACCCCGCACATGAATGGTCTCAGGATGCTTTACTGTTGGCATGACACAGGACTGATGGTAGCGCTCACCTTGTCTTCTCCAGACAAACTTTTTTCCGGATGCCCCAAACAATCAGAAAGGGGATTCATCAGAGAAAATGACTTTACCCCAGTCCTCAGCAGTCCAATCCCTGTACCTTTTGGAGAATATCAGTCTGTTACTGATGTTTTTCCTGGAGAGAAGTTGCTTCTTTGCTGCCTTTCTTGACACCAGGCCATCCTCCAAAAGTCTTCGCCTCACTGTGTGTGCAGATGCACTCACACCTGCTTGCTGCCATTCCTGAGCAAGCTCTGTACTGGTGGTGCCCCGATCCCACAGCTGAATCAACTTTAGGAGACGGTCCTGGCGCTTGCTGGACTTTCTTGGGCACCCTGAAGCCTTTTCACAACAATTGAACTGCTCTCCTTGAAGTTCTTGATGATCCGATAAATGGTTGATTTAGGTGCAATCTTACTGGCAGCAATATCCTTGCCTGTGAAGCCTTTTTTGTGTAAAGCAATGATGACGGCACGTGTTTCCTTGCAGGTAACCATGGTTGACAGAGGGAGAACAATGATTCCAAACACCACCCTCAATCAGCATGACGGAGTGATCTCCAGCCTTGTCCACGTCAACACTCACACCTGTGTTAACGAGAGAATCACTGACATGATGTCAGCTGGTCCTTTTGTGGCAGGGCTGAAATGCAGTGGAAATGTTTTTTTGGGGATTCAGTTCATTTGCATGGCAAAGAGGGACTTTGCAATTAATCTGATCACTCTTAACATTCTGATATGCAAATTGCCATCATACAAACTGAGGCAGCAGAATTAAAATTCATGTGTGTCATTCTCAACTTTTGGCCGCCACCGGCATCACACCGAGCTGAAGCCACCCGGCATCACACCGAGCTGAAGCCACCCGGCATCACACCGAGCTGAAGCCACCCGGCATCACACCGAGCTGAAGCCACCCGGCATCACACCGAGCTGAAGCCACCCGGCATCACACCGAGCTGAAGCCACCCGGCATCACACCGAGCTGAAGCCACCCGGCATCACACCGAGCTGAAGCCACCCTTTCCTCCTTGTTAGTACAGTACCTCCCTTTCACAGCCACCCAGCTTAGGCACGAGCCATCATACTGTCCTTCTGGCATGAGCCAGCAAACTGTCCTTCTGGCACGAGCCAGCAAACTGTCCTTCTGGCACGAGCCAGCAAACTGTCCTTCTGGCACGAGCCAGCAAACTGTCCTTCTGGCACGAGCCAGCAAACTGTCCTTCTGGCACGAGCCAGCAAACTGTCCTTCTGGCACGAGCCAGCAAACTGTCCTTCTGGCACGAGCCAGCAAACTGTCCTTCTGGCACGAGCCAGCAAACTGTCCTTCTGGCACGAGCCAGCAAACTGTCCTTCTGGCACGAGCCAGCAAACTGTCCTGGCACGAGCCAGCAAACTGTCCTTCTGGCACGAGCCAGCAAACTGTGTTTTGTTCCACAGATCAAACGTCACAATTTCTGACATACTCCTGTTTTCTTTTGAATTGACCTTCTCATGTGTTGTTTTGATTTAATAAAAATAAAAAACGAAAATGTAAAATAGACAAATCTTTTGCTGGACGTCGTCCGATGTGGTTGTGGTTGGGCAGCCATTTTGAGTTGGAGCCTGAAGACCACAAGGCAGGTCCCCAGTGGAGGGGGGGGGCTTATTGACCTTTGACCTGGTCAGATGTTGGATCTTGCTTCAATAACCTGTAGAAGAAGTGATCAGCTACAGAGAAGTACAGGACACCATGTTGGATTTGAGACCTGTTCAAATACCTTGTAGAAGTCAACAACTACAGTGAAGAACAAGGAACCAATGAAACCAGCACAGTATCCACTTTCCCCCCCAGACACAGTACAGCTACACAGTAGGTCCCCATCCACACGTCCGACAGTTATTGTTATGACGGCATTCTGTAACGTGTGTAACAGGGTGAATAATGGTCAGGCTCTGAAGTCTGAACTAGCACAGAGAGTAGTGTATGACCTCATCAACATCCCCCTGGCCTGATGTTAACCCAGACCTCATCAACACATCTACATCCCCCTGGACTGATGTTAACCCAGACCTCATCAACATCCCCCTGGCCTGATGTTAACCCAGACCTCATCAACACATCTACATCCCCCTGGACTGATGTTAACCCAGACCTCATCAACATCCCCCTGGCCTGATGTTAACCCAGACCTCATCAACACATCTACATCCCCCCCTGGTCTGATGTTAACCCAGACCTCATCTACATCCCCCCTGGCCTGATGTTAACCCAGACCTCATCAACATCCCCCTGGCCTGATGTTAACCCAGACCTCATCAACATCCCCCTGGTCTGATGTTAACCCAGACTTCATCAACATCCCCCTGGCCTGATGTTAACCCAGACCTCATCAACATCCCCCCCTGGCCTGATGTTAACCCAGACCTCATCAACACATCAACATCCCCCTGGTCTGATGTTAACCCAGACCTCATCAACACATCTACATCCCCCCCTGGCCTGATGTTAACCCAGACCTCATCACCATCCACCTGGCCTGATGTTAACCCAGTTCCACCCTAGTTCACTTTGGGGTAGATTTTCTCATAGAAGAAGTTCTGTGCCAGCAGGTAGAGTTCCCCGTCCTTCTCCCGGACAGCGTGGGCTCTGACAAATTGGAACTGCTCCTGGGCAAACTCGTAGAACTCGTTCTCCATCTTCCAGATGTCGGACTGCTGCAGCTTGGCGATGGACTCCTTGGTGGGTGGCTTCTTCTCCGTGGTCTTACGCAGGTGGGACTTCTTACCTGGGAGCACACGGGAACAGGAGAAGATCGGTTAGGGTCTACAGTGGTTTGTCCTTTAAAAGTTGCAGCGTATTGCAGCCGCACAGTACTTGTTTATTTTGATTCAAAGCCATGAATGAGTGAGTCACGCAGCTTTATATGACTGTGTCATCAATTTGACATATATATAATATAAATAACATATATACATATATAATAACATTTGGAGATTATTCAGATAACAAAATCGCAGACTTCTTTTTTGGAAAATTAAATAAAGGCCAAAACATTTCTTCTGTTTTTAGAGAGAGAGAAACGCTGGGCCAATTGTTCGCCTCCCTATGGGACTCCCAATCACGTTCAGATGTGATAAACAACAACAACTTAGAACCTAACTTAGAAATACATTTGACGATAGAATTCTCCCCCTACCCTCCATCTTGGCAAGTCTACTGTCCAGCTACCTGTTGAACAGCCGGAATGTTTCCCTAGTCAGCCCCATTATTAGTGCAACGCCCCTTAAAGTGTTGCTCTGTGCTACCCAGTATGGCAGGGTGGGAGTCCACCCTCCTCCTCCTCGGTCTGTCTTCTGTGCGTGGCTCTGCGGCCCATCCCGTGCCCTCTGCCCTCGTGCCTTGAACCTCGCACGCTTTCAGTGGATACAGCTGGAGAACTGCAAGGCAGTCCCATAGTGCGTCACTCCTGAGCCATGACCAATATATATTGTCCTGCTAATAAAAAATAATATTTTGGAGATGATTTCATTTTAAAATGTGCGAGAAATAGGCCATTCTTGAACATGGGGTGAGATATTGTTACTAATTTGTAAATAAAGCCAGTTTGTTATTTATTTCAGTTTTTAAAGCGAGAAAAAACACTAAAAAACCTAGTCATCTCATGGGTCTCCCAGTTGAGGGCGGCACGGGAATTGAACCAGCATCTGTAGCAACACAGCTTGTACTGCTATGCAGCGTCTTAGATCGCTGCAGTGTCTTAGGCGCTGTACAACGTGACTGGTCGGGAGTGGCCTACAGTACTACAGTAAGAGCAAAACAATCCTAACAAAATAAAATGTATTTATTTATTAAGTAATACTGAAGTCGTGCACAATTATCAGTTTCTATTGAGGTTTATGTCACCCATTCATTGTCAGTTAGAGACACAGTAGGACCCAAAAGCATAATCAGTACTCTAACTCCCCCTTGTGGTGGTCTGAAGCAATGAAGTAGTGACGCAGGGTACCGTACTAAACCACAAATGACCTCTAAGTACCACAGCATAATTGCAAAAACTTTTAGTGGAGCAACCACTGTATCTATCCAACAGGCTACTCCTTCACTTGGTCTGCCCAAGTGCCCTAAATATAGTAGGTTATTCTGCCCAAGTGCCCTAAATATAGTAGGTTATTCTGCCCAAGTGTACTAAATGCTGTTACCAGGAAAAGAGCAGAGTGGGCTGCAGACCAGAGTCGGTCAGAAGGACATGGTGCCACAGAGACAAGGCTAGAACACTGACAGGGTTTTACCTGCTGATGCTAAGTGAGAGGAACCAGGATACATGATGTGCCAGTACAGTACCTGTTTTGTAGAGGCCTGTGGCACCCTTGAAGAAGCGGGGCAGGGCTGCCTCCAGCATCATGATAAAGTCCTCCAGCTCCTCTGTCACCCCAACTAGTAGATATTCATTCAGTAGGTTATACTTGGCCTGATCCAGGGCCCACCTGCTGCCTACATTCCTATAGTACATATACACACAACATACAGTTCACACCATGGTAACTACATATAGGAAACTCATTTAATAAGATATATCTGTGGTTTACACACTGTTTAACGACAACAAATGACTTAATTATTACGTTATCAATGTGTTCTGATTATTAACACATTGACCATAGTCCCCTAGGCCCCAGCCGGTGCAATGGGGATGAGTGGGTCAGCGCTGGCAGCCATGTTGGCTCCCACCCACCACTGGCAGCCATGTTGGCTCCCACCCACCACTGGCAGCCATGTTGGCTCCCACCCACCACTGGCAGCCATGTTGGCTCCCACCCACCACTGGCAGCCATGTTGGCTCCCACCCACCACTGGCAGCCATGTTGATACTCACCAGCACTCTGAGTAGTGTCCGCAGAAGAACGGGATCTGGAGCCAAAGCTTCTCAGAGGCACAGTCAGAACCACCTGCTGACACACACTCATCAAAGGTCTAACACACACACACACACACACACACACACACACACACACACACACACACACACACACACACACACACACACACACACACACACACACACACACACACACACACACACACACACACACACACACACACACACACCAGAAATAGAGCTTCATATACACTCACTAGGGCGATAAGACATTTTAAAACACCATTGAAAACAAGTATGTTACTGTGTAACTATTTGTATATGTATACAACAATACCTTTTTGTCACCTTGTTTTCTCCGTCGAAGGCCAGGCCTGTAGTCATCTCCAAACCTCAGGAAGTAGTAGTACGATACGAGGCGTTGGATGGGGTCCCGGACCACGTTGATGTAAACAGGTTTACCTCTCACCCCATACCTATCAGAGGGAAAATAGTTAGGACAATACCTGTACCTAATCACAAGTTAGGAATATACCTGTACCTAATCACAATAGTTAGGAGAATACCTGTACCTAATCACAAGTTAGGAGAATACCTGTACCTAATCACAAGTTAGGAATATACCTGTACCTAATCACAAGTTAGGAATATACCTGTACCTAATCACAAGTTAGGAATATACCTGTACCTAATCACAAGTTAGGAATATACCTGTACCTAATCACAAGTTAGGAATATACCTGTACCTAATCACAAGTTAGAATATACCTGTACCTAATCACAAGTTAGGAGATATACTAATCACAAGTTAGGAATATACCTAATCACAAGTTAGAATATACCTGTACCTAATCACAAGTTAGGAATATACCTGTACCTAATCACAAGTTAGGAGAATACCTGACCTAATCACAAGTTAGGAATATACCTGTACCTAATCACAAGTTAGGAATATACCTGTACCTAAATCACAAGTTAGGAATATACCTGTACCTAATCACAAGTTAGGAATATACCTGTACCTAATCACAAGTTAGGAATATACCTGTACCTAATCACAATAGTTAGGAGAATACCTGTACCTAATCACAATAGTTAGGAGAATACCTGTACCTAGTCACAATAGTTAGGAGAATACCTGTACCTAATCACAAGTTAGGAATATACCTGTACCTAATCACAAGTTAGGAATATACCTGTACCTAATCACAAGTTAGGAATATACCTGTACCTAATCACAAGTTAGGAGAATACCTGTACCTAATCACAATAGTTAGGAGAATACCTGTACCTAATCACAAGTTAGGAGAATACCTGTACCTAGTCACAATAGTTAGGAGAATACCTGTACCTAATCACAAGTTAGGAATATACCTGTACCTAATCACAAGTTAGGAATATACCTGTACCTAATCACAAGTTAGGAATATACCTGTACCTAATCACAAGTTAGGAATATACCTGTACCTAATCACAAGTTAGGAATATACCTGTACCTAATCACAAGTTAGGAATATACCTGTACCTAATCACAAGTTAGAGATATACCTGTACCTAATCACAAGTTAGGAATATACCTGTACCTAATCACAAGTTAGGAGAATACCTGTACCTAATCACAAGTTAGGAGAATACCTGTACCTAATCACAAGTTAGGAATATACCTGTACCTAATCACAAGTTAGGAGAATACCTGTACCTAATCACAAGTTAGGAGAATACCTGTACCTAATCACAAGTTAGGAGAATACCTGTACCTAATCACAAGTTAGGAATATACCTGTACCTAATCACAAGTTAGGAATATACCTGTACCTAATCACAAGTTAGGAGAATACCTGTACCTAATCACAAGTTAGGAATATACCTGTACCTAATCACACGTTAGGAATATACCTGTACCTAATCACAAGTTAGGAATATACCTGTACCTAATCACAAGTTAGGAGAATACCTGTACCTAATCACAAGTTAGGAATATACCTGTACCTAATACCTAATCACAAGTTAGGAATATACCTGTACCTAATCACAAGTTAGGAATATACCTGTACCTAATCACAAGTTAGGAATATACCTGTACCTAATCACAAGTTAGGAATATACCTGTACCTAATCACAAGTTAGGAATATACCACAAGTTGTACCTAATCACAAGTTAGGAATATACCTGTACCTAATCACAAAGTTAGGAATATACCTGTACCTAATCACAAGTTAGTTACCTGTACCTAATCACAAGTTAGAATATACCTGTACCTAATCACAATAGTTAGGAGAATACCTGTACCTAATCACAATAGTTAGGAGAATACCTGTACCTAGTCACAATAGTTAGGAGAATACCTGTACCTAATCACAAGTTAGGAATATACCTGTACCTAATCACAAGTTAGGAATATACCTGTACCTAATCACAAGTTAGGAGAATACCTGGACCTAATCACAAGTTAGGAATATACCTGTACCTAATCACAAGTTAGGAATATACCTGTACCTAATCACAAGTTAGGAATATACCTGTACCTAATCACAAGTTAGGAATATACCTGTACCTAATCACAAGTTAGGATATATAATCACTGTTACCTAATACCAAGTTAGGAGAATACCTGTACCTAATCACAAGTTAGGAATATACCTGTACCTAATCACAAGTTAGGAATATACCTGTACCTAATCACTAATCACACAAGTTAGGAATTACCTGTACCTAATCACAAGTTAGAATATAGATATACCTGTACCTAATCACAAGTTAGGAATATACCTGTACCTAATCTAAAGTTAGGAGAATACCTGTACCTAATCACAAGTTAGGAATATACCTGTACCTAATCACAAGTTAGGAGAATACCTGTACCTAATCACAAGTTAGGAATATACCTGTACCTAATCACAAGTTAGGAATATACCTGTACCTAATCACAAGTTAGGAATATACCTGTACCTAATCACAAGTTAGGAATATACCTGTACCTAATCACAATAGTTAGTACCTAAGAATACCTGTACCTAATCACAATAGTTAGGAGAATATACCTGTCACCTACCTAATCACAAGTTAGGAGAATACCTGTACCTAATCACAAGTTAGGAATATACCTGTACCTAATCACAAGTTAGGAATATACCTGTACCTAATCACAAGTTAGGAATATACCTGTACCTAATCACAAGTTAGGAATATACCTGTACCTAATCACAAGTTAGGAATATACCTGTACCTAATCACAAGTTAGGAATATACCTGTACCTAATCACAAGTTAGGAATATACCTGTACCTAATCACAAGTTAGGAATATACCTGTACCTAATCACAAGTTAGGAATATACCTGTACCTAATCACAAGTTAGGAGAATACCTGGACCTAATCACAAGTTAGGAATATACCTGGACCTAATCACAAGTTAGGAATATACCTGTACCTAAACACAAGTTAGGAATATACCTGTACCTAATCACAAGTTAGGAATATACCTGTACCTAATCACAAGTTAGGAATATACCTGTACCTAATCACAATAGTTAGGAGAATACCTGTACCTAATCACAATAGTTAGGAGAATACCTGTACCTAGTCACAATAGTTAGGAGAATACCTGTACCT
>NC_060187.1:5851013-5962120 GCF_021184085.1 Oncorhynchus gorbuscha | reverse complement strand
CCTCCACCCTGACCATCTCTACTGTACCCTCCACCCTGACCATCTCTATACTGTACCCTCCACCCTGACCATCTCTATACTGTACCCTCCACCCTGACCATCTCTACCTCCACCCTGACCATCTCTGTACCCTCCACCCTGACCATTCTGTACTGTACCCTCCACCCTGACCATCTCTTGAGGCTGTACCTCCACTTGACCATCTCTATACTGCACCCTCCACCCTGACCATCTCTGTACTGTACCTCCACCCTGACCATCTCTGTATTGTATCCTCCACCCTGACCATCTCTATACTATACCCTTCCACCTGACCATCTCTGTACCCTCCATCCTGACCATCTCTGTACCCTCCACCCTGACCATCTCTGTACTGTACCTCCACCCTGACCATCTCTATACTGTACCTCCACCCTGACCATCTCTATACCCTCCACCCCTGACCATCTCTGTACGTCTCCACTCTGAACCATCTTTATACTGTACCTAATTCTGACCATCTCTATAAGGTACCTCTCCACCCTGACCATCTCTATACTGTACCTCCACCCTGGACCAACTCTGTACTGTACCTCCACCCCGACCATCTCTATACTGTACCTTCCAGCCTGACCATCTCTAATGTACCCTCCACCCCTCCATCTCTGTACCCTCCACCTGACCATCTCTATACTATACCCTCCACCTGTCCATCTCTATACTGTACCCTCCACCCTGACCATCTCTGTACCCTCCACCCCATCTCTGACCATCCACTGACCATACTGTACCCTCCACCCTGACCATCTCTATACTGTACCCTCCACCCTGACCATCTCTATACCCTGTGACCATCTCCACTCTGACCATCTCTATACTGTACCCTCCACCCTGACCATCTCTATACCCCCTCCACCCTGACCATCTCTATACTGTACCCTCCCACCTGACCATCCACTGTACCTGACCATCTCTATACCAAACCCTCCACCGACCATCTCTATACTGTACCCTCCACCTGACCATCTCTATACTGTACCCTCCACCCATCTGACCATCTCTGTATGTACCTCCACCTGACCATCTCTATACTGTACCCTCCACCCTGTCCATCTCTGTACCCTCCACCCTGACCATCTCTATACTGTACCCTCCACCTGACCATCTCTATACTGTACCTCCACCCTGACCATCTCTATACTGTACCCTCCACCTGACCATCTCTATACTGTACCCTCCCACCCTGACCATCTCTATACTGTACCCTCCACCCTGACCATCTCTATACTGTACCCTCCACCCTGACCATCTCTATACTGTACCTCCACCCTGACCATCTCTGTACCCTCCACCCTGACCATCTCTGTACTCCTCCACCTGACCATCTCTATACTGTACCCTCCACCTGACCATCTCTGTACCCTCCACCCTGACCATCTCTATGTACCCTCCACCCTGACCATCTCTGTACCCTCCACCCTGACCATCTCTCTATACTGTACCCTCCACCCTGACCATCTCTATACTGTACCCTCCACCTGACCATCTCTATACTGTACCCTCCACCCTGACCATCTCTATACTGTACCCTCCACCCTGACCATCTCTATACTGTACCCTCCACCCTGACCATCTCTATACTGTACCCTCCACCCTGACCATCTCTGTACTGTACCCTCCACCCCGACCATCTCTATACTGTACCCTCCACCCTGACCATCTCTATACTGTACCCTCCACCCTGACCATCTCTGTACCCTCCACCCTGACCATCTCTATACCCCCTCCACCCTGACCATCTCTGTACCCTCCACCCTGACCATCTCTGTACCCTCCACCCTGACCATCTCTATACTGTACCCTCCACCTCTGACCATCTCTGACCACTGTACCCTCCACCCTGACCATCTCTGTACTGTACCCTCCACCCTGACCATCTCTATACTCTACCCTCCACCCTGACCATCTCTATACTGTACCCTCCACCCTGACCATCTCTGTACCCTCCACCCCTGACCATCTCTATACTGTACCCTCCACCCTGACCATCTCTGTACCCTCCACCCTGACCATCTCTATACTGTACCCTCCACCCTGACCATCTCTCTACTGTACCATCCACCCTGACCATCTCTATACTGTACCCTCCACCCTGACCATCTCTATACTGTACCCTCCACCCTCTGACCATCTCTATACTGACCACCCTTCACCCTGACCATCTCTATACTGTACCCTCCACCCTGACCATCTCTATACTGTACCTCCACCCTGACCATCTCTGTACCCTCCATCCCTGACCATCTCTGTATCTGTACCCTCCACCCTGACCATCTCTATACTGTACCTCCACCCTGACCATCTCTATACCCTCCACCCTGACCATCTCTATACTGTACCCTCCACCCTGACCATCTCTATACTGTACCCTCCACCCTGACCATCTCTGTACCCTCCACCCTGACCATCTCTGTACCCTCCACCCTGACCATCTCTATACCCTCCACCCTGACCATCTCTATACTGTACCCTCCACCCTGACCATCTCTGTACTGTACCTCCACCCTGACCATCTCTATACTGTACCCTCCACCCTGACCATCTCTGTACCCTCCACCCTGACCATCTCTATACTGTACCTCCACCCTGACCATCTCTATACTGTACCCTCCACCCTGACCATCTCTATACTGTACCCTCCACCCTGACCATCTCTATACTGACCATACCTCCACCCTGACCATCTCTATACTGTACCCTCCACCCTGACCATCTCTGTACCCTCCACTCTCTGTACCCTCCACCCTGACCATCTCTATACTGTACCCTCCACCCTGACCATCTCTCCATACCATCTCTATACTGTACCTCCACCCTGACCATCTCTATACTGTACCCTCCACCCTGACCATCTCTATACTGTACCCTCCACCCTGACCATCTCTGTACTGTCCTCCACCCTGACCATCTCTATACTGTACCCTCCACCCTGACCATCTCTATACTGTACCCTCCACCCTGACCATCTCTATACTGTACCCTCCACCCTGACCATCTCTGTACTGTACCCTCCACCCTGACCATCTCTATACTATACCCTCCACCCTGACCATCTCTGTACCCTCCACCTGACCATCTCTGTACCCACCACCCTGACCATCTCTGTACTGTACCTCCACCCTGACCATCTCTATACTGTACCCTCCACCCTGACCATCTCTATACTACCTCCACCCTGACCATCTCTATACTGTATCCACCTGCCATCTCTGTACCCTCCACCCTGACCATCTCTATAAGACCCTCCACCCTGACCATCTCTATACTGTACCCTCCACCCTGACCATCTCTATACTGTACCCTCCACCCTGACCATCTCTGTACCCTCCACCCTGACCATCTCTATACTGTACCCTCCACCCTGACCATCTCTATACTGTACCTCCACCCTGACCATCTCTATACTGTACCCTCCACCCTGACCATCTCTATACTGTACCCTCCACCCTGACCATCTCTATACTATACCCTCCACCCTGACCATCTCTATACTGTACCCTCCACCCTGACCATCTCTATACTGTACCCTCCACCCTGACCATCTCTATACTGTACCTCCACCCTGACCATCTCTATACTGTACCCTCCACCCTGACCATCTCTATACTGTACCCTCCACCCTGACCATCTCTATACTGTACCCTCCACCCTGACCATCTCTATACTGTACCCTCCACCCTGACCATCTCTATACTGTACCCTCCACCCTGACCATCTCTATACTGTACCCTCCACCTGACCATCTCTATACTGTACCCTCCACCCTGACCATCTCTGTACTGTACCTCCACCCTGACCATCTCTATACTGTACCCTCCACCCTGACCATCTCTGTACTGTACCCTCCACCCTGACCATCTCTATCTCTGTACCCTCCACCCTGACCATCTCTGTACTGTACCCTCCACCCTGACCATCTCTATACTGTACCCTCCACCCTGACCATCTCTATACTGTACCCTCCACCCTGACCATCTCTATACTGTACCCTCCACCCTGACCATCTCTATACTGTACCCTCCACCCTGACCATCTCTATACTGTACTCCACCCTGACCATCTCTGTACTGTACCCTCCACCCTGACCATCTCTATACTGTACCCTCCACCCTGACCATCTCTGTACCCTCCACCCTGACCATCTCTATACTCCACCCTGACCATCTCTGTACTGTACCCTCCACCCTGACCATCTCTATACTGTACCCTCCACCCTGACCATCTCTATACTGTACCTCCACCCTGACCATCTCTATACTGTACCCTCCACCCTGACCATCTCTATACTGTACCCTCCACCCTGTCCATCTCTGTACCCACCACCCTGACCATCTCTGTACCCTCCACCCTGACCATCTCTATACTGTACCCTCCACCCTGACCATCTCTATACTGTACCCTCCACCCTGACCATCTCTATACTGTACCCTCCACCCTGTCCATCTCTGTACCCTCCACCCTGACCATCTCTGTACCCTCCACCCTGACCATCTCTATACTGTACCCTCCACCCTGACCATCTCTATACTGTACCCTCCACCCTGACCATCTCTATACTGTACCCTCCACCCTGACCATCTCTGTACCCTCCACCCTGACCATCTCTATACTGTACTCCACCCTGACCATCTCTATACTATACTCTCCACCCTGACCATCTCTATACTGTACCCTCCACCCTGACCATCTCTACTCACCCTGACCATCTCTATACTGTACCCTCCACCCTGACCATCTCTGTACCCTCCACCCTGACCATCTCTATACTGTACCCTTCACCCTGACCATCTCTATACTATACTCTCCACCCTGACCATCTCTATACTGTACCCTCCACCCTGACCATCTCTATACTGTACCCTCCACCCTGACCATCTCTGTACTCCTCCACCCTGACCATCTCTATACTGTACCCTCCACCCTGACCATCTCTATACTGTACCCTCCACCCTGACCATCTCTATACTGTACCTCCACCCTGACCATCTCTCTACTGTACCCTCCACCCTGACCATCTCTATACTGTACCCTCCACCCTGACCATCTCTATACTATACCCTCCACCCTGACCATCTCTGTACCCTCCATCCTGACCATCTCTGTACCCTCCACCCTGACCATCTCTGTACTGTACCCTCCACCCTGACCATCTCTATACTGTACCCTCCACCCTGACCATCTCTATACTGTACCCTCCACCCTGACCATCTCTGTACTGTACCCTCCACCCTGACCATCTCTATACTGTACCCTCCACCCTGACCATCTCTATACTATACCCTCCACCCTGACCATCTCTGTACCCTCCATCCTGACCATCTCTGTACCCTCCACCCTGACCATCTCTGTACTGTACCCTCCACCCTGACCATCTCTATACTGTACCCTCCACCCTGACCATCTCTATACTGACCACCCTGACCATCTCTGTACCCTCCACCCTGACCATCTCTATACTGTACCCTCCACCCTGACCATCTCTATACTGTACCTCCACCCTGACCATCTCTATACTGTACCTCCACCCTGACCATCTCTGTACTGTACCCTCCACCCTGACCATCTCTATACTGTACCCTCCACCCTGACCATCTCTGTACCCTCCACCCTGACCATCTCTATACTGTACCCTCCACCCTGACCATCTCTGTACCCACCACCCTGACCATCTCTACTGTACCCTCCACCCTGACCATCTCTATACTGTACCCTCCACCCTGACCATCTCTGTACCCTCCACCCTGACCATCTATACTGTACCCTCCACCCTGACCATCTCTATACTGTACCCTCCACCCTGACCATCTCTATACTGTACCCTCCACCCTGACCATCTCTATACTGTACCCTCCACCCTGACCATCTCTGTACCCTCCACCCTGACCATCTCTGTACCCTCCACCCTGACCATCTCTATACTATACTCTCCACCCTGACCATCTCTATACTGTACCCTCCACCCTGACCATCTCTCTACTCTCCACCCTGACCATCTCTATACTGTACCCTCCACCCTGACCATCTCTGTACCCTCCACCCTGACCATCTCTATACTGTACCCTCCACCCTGACCATCTCTATACTGTACCCTCCACCCTGACCATCTCTATACTGTACCCTCCACCCTGACCATCTCTATACTGTACCCTCCACCCTGACCATCTCTGTACCCTCCACCCTGACCATCTCTATACTGTACCCTCCACCCTGACCATCTCTATACTGTACCCTCCACCCTGACCATCTCTATACTGTACCCTCCAGCCTGACCATCTCTGTACTGTACCCTCCACCCTGACCATCTCTATACTGTACCCTCCACCCTGACCATCTCTATACTATACCCTCCACCCTGACCATCTCTGTACCCTCCATCCTGACCATCTCTGTACCCTCCACCCTGACCATCTCTGTACTGTACCCTCCACCCTGACCATCTCTATACTGTACCCTCCACCCTGACCATCTCTATACCCTCCACCCTGACCATCTCTATACTGTACCCTCCACCCTGTCCATCTCTGTACCCTCCACCCTGACCATCTCTGTACCCTCCACCCTGACCATCTCTATACTGCACCCTCCACCCTGACCATCTCTATACTGTACCCTCCACCCTGACCATCTCTATACTGTACCCTCCACCCTGACCATCTCTGTACCCTCCACCCTGACCATCTCTATACTGTACCCTCCACCCTGACCATCTCTATACTATACTCTCCACCCTGACCATCTCTATACTGTACCCTCCACCCTGACCATCTCTCTCTATACTGTACCCTCCACCCTGACCATCTCTGTACTGTACCTCCACCCTGACCATCTCTATACTGTACCCTCCACCCTGACCATCTCTATACTGTACCCTCCACCCTGACCATCTCTATACTGTACCCTCCACCCTGACCATCTCTATACTGTACCCTCCACCCTGACCATCTCTATACTGTACCCTCCACCCTGACCATCTCTGTACCCTCCACCCTGACCATCTCTATACTGTACCCTCCACCCTGACCATCTCTATACTGTACCCTCCACCCTGACCATCTCTATACTGTACCCTCCACCCTGACCATCTCTATACTGTACCCTCCACCCTGACCATCTCTGTACTGTACCCTCCACCCTGACCATCTCTATACTGTATCCTCCACCCTGACCATCTCTATACTGTACCCTCCACCCTGACCACCCTCCACCCTGACCATCTCTATACTGTACCCTCCACCCTGACCATCTCTGTACTGTACCTCCACCCTGACCATCTCTATACTGTACCCTCCACCCTGACCATCTCTATACTGTACCTCCACCCTGACCATCTCTATACTGTACCCTCCACCCTGACCATCTCTATACTGTACCACCCTGACCATCTCTGTACCCTCCACCCTGACCATCTCTATACTGTACCCTCCACCCTGACCATCTCTATACTCCACCCTGACCATCTCTATACTGTACCCTCCACCCTGACCATCTCTGTACTGTACCTCCACCCTGACCATCTCTATACTGTACCCTCCACCCTGACCATCTCTATACTGTACCCTCCACCCTGACCATCTCTGTATCCACCTGACCATCTCTGTACCCTCCACCCTGACCATCTCTGTACTGTACCCTCCACCCTGACCATCTCTATACTGTACCCTCCACCCTGACCATCTCTATACTGTACCCTCCACCCTGACCATCTCTATACTGTACCCTCCACCCTGACCATCTCTATACTGACCACTCTGTACCCTCCACCCTGACCATCTCTATACTGTACCCTCCACCCTGACCATCTCTATACTGTACCCTCCACCCTGACCATCTCTATACTGTACCCTCCACCCTGACCATCTCTGTACCCTCCACCCTGACCATCTCTATACTGTACCCTCCACCCTGACCATCTCTATACTATACTCTCCACCCTGACCATCTCTATACTGTACCCTCCACCCTGACCATCTCTCTACTCTCCACCCTGACCATCTCTATACTGTACCCTCCACCCTGACCATCTCTGTACTGTACCCTCCACCCTGACCATCTCTATACTGTACCCTCCACCCTGACCATCTCTATACTGTACCCTCCACCCTGACCATCTCTATACTGTACCCTCCACCCTGACCATCTCTATACTGTACCCTCCACCCTGACCATCTCTATACTGTACCCTCCACCCTGACCATCTCTATACTGTACCTCCACCCTGACCATCTCTATACTGTACCCTCCACCCTGACCATCTCTATACTGTACCCTCCACCCTGACCATCTCTATACTGTACCCTCCACCCTGACCATCTCTATACTGTACCCTCCACCCTGACCATCTCTGTACTGTACCCTCCACCCTGACCATCTCTATACTGTACCCTCCACCCTGACCATCTCTATACTGTACCCTCCACCCTGACCATCTCTATACTGTACCCTCCACCCTGACCATCTCTATACTGTACCCTCCACCCTGACCATCTCTATACTGTACCCTCCACCCTGACCATCTCTATACTGTACCCTCCACCCTGACCATCTCTGTACTGTACCCTCCACCCTGACCATCTCTGTACTGTACCTCCACCCTGACCATCTCTATACTGTACCCTCCACCCTGACCATCTCTGTACCCTCCACCTGACCATCTCTGTACCCTCCACCCTGACCATCTCTGTACTGTACCCTCCACCCTGACCATCTCTATACTGTACCCTCCACCCTGACCATCTCTATACTGTACCCTCCACCCTGACCATCTCTACCCTCCACCCTGACCATCTCTTATACTGTACCCTCCACCCTGACCATCTCTATACTGTACCCTCCACCTGACCATCTCTATACCCTCCACCCTGACCATCTCTATACTGTACCCTCCACCCTGACCATCTCTATACTGTACCCTCCACCCTGACCATCTCTGTACCCTCCACCCTGACCATCTCTATACTGTACCCTCCACCCTGACCATCTCTGTACCCACCACCCTGACCATCTCTGTACCCTCCACCCTGACCATCTCTATACTGTACCCTCCACCCTGACCATCTCTGTACTGTACCTCCACCCTGACCATCTCTATACTGTACCCTCCACCCTGACCATCTCTGTACCCTCCACCCTGACCATCTCTGTACCCTCCACCCTGACCATCTCTATACTGCACCCTCCACCCTGACCATCTCTATACTGTACCCTCCACCCTGACCATCTCTATACTGTACCCTCCACCCTGACCATCTCTGTACCCTCCACCCTGACCATCTCTATACTGTACCCTCCACCCTGACCATCTCTATACTGTACCCTCCACCCTGACCATCTCTATACTGTACCCTCCACCCTGACCATCTCTCTACCACCCTGACCATCTCTATACTGTACCCTCCACCCTGACCATCTCTGTACCCTCCACCCTGACCATCTCTATACTGTACCCTCCACCCTGACCATCTCTGTACCCTCCACCCCGACCATCTATACTGTACCCTCCACCCTGACCATCTCTATACTGTACCATCTCTGTACCACCCTGACCATCTCTATACTGTACCCTCCACCCTGACCATCTCTGTACCCTCCACCCTACTCTCTGTACCCTCCACCCTGACCATCTCTATACTGTACCCTCCACCCTGACCATCTCTATACTGTACCCTCCACCCTGACCATCTCTATACTGTACCCTCCACCCTGACCATCTCTATACTGTACCCTCCACCCTGACCATCTCTATACTGTACCCTCCACCCTGACCATCTCTATACTGTACCCTCCACCCTGACCATCTCTATACTGTACCCTCCACCCTGACCATTTCTCTACTCTCCACCCTGACCATCTCTATACTGTACCCTCCACCCTGACCATCTCTGTACCCTCCACCCTGACCATCTGTATACTGTACCCTGCCACCCTGACCATCTATGTACCCTCCACCCTGACCATCTCTATACTGTACCCTCCACCCTGACCATCTCTATACTGTACCCTCCACCCTGACCATCTCTATACTGTACCCTCCACCCTGACCATCTCTATGTCCCTCCACCCTGACCATCTCTGTACCCTCCACCCTGACCATCTCTATACTGTACCCTCCACCCTGACCATCTCTATACTGTACCCTCCACCCTGACCATCTCTATACTGTACCCTGCCACCCTGACCATCTCTGTACCCTCCACCCTGACCATCTCTATACTGTACCCTCCACCCTGACCATCTCTATACTGTACCCTCCACCCTGACCATCTCTGTACTCTCCACCCTGACCATCTCTGTACTGTCCACCCTGACCATCTCTATACTGACCATCTCTGTACCCTCCACCCTGACCATCTCTGTACCCTCCACCCTGACCATCTCTATACTGTACCCTCCACCCTGACCATCTCTATACTATACTCTCCACCCTGACCATCTCTATACTGTACCTCCACCCTGACCATCTCTATACTGTACCCTCCACCCTGACCATCTCTGTACCCTCCACCATGTCCATCTCTATACTGTACCCTCCACCCTGACCATCTCTGTACTGTACCCTCCACCCTGACCATCTCTATACTGTACCCTCCACCCTGACCATCTCTGTACCCTCCACCCTGACCATCTCTGTACTGTACCCTCCACCCTGACCATCTCTATACTGTACCCTCCACCCTGACCATCTCTATACTGTACCCTCCACCCTGACCATCTCTATACTGTACCCTCCACCCTGACCATCTCTATACTGTACCCTCCACCCTGACCATCTCTATACTGTACCCTCCACCCTGACCATCTCTATACTGTACCCTCCACCCTGACCATCTCTATACTGTACCCTCCACCCTGACCATCTCTATACTGTACCCTCCACCCTGACCATCTCTATACTGTACCCTCCACCCTGACCATCTCTATACTGTACCCTCCACCCTGACCATCTCTATACTGTACCCTCCACCCTGACCATCTCTATACTGTACCCTCCACCCTGACCATCTCTATATACTGTACCCTCCACCCTGACCATCTCTATACTGTACCCTCCACCCTGACCATCTCTATACTGTACCCTCCACCCTGACCATCTCTATACTGTACGCTCCACCCTGACCATCTCTATACTGTACCCTCCACCCTGACCATCTCTGTACTGTACCCTCCACCCTGACCATCTCTATACTGTACCCTCCACCCTGACCATCTCTATACTGTACCCTCCACCCTGACCATCTCTGTACTGTACCCTCCACCCTGACCATCTCTATACTGTACCCTCCACCCTGACCATCTCTATACTGTACCCTCCACCCTGACCATCTCTATACTGTACCCTCCACCCTGACCATCTCTATACTGTACCCTCCACCCTGACCATCTCTATACTGTACCCTCCACCCTGACCATCTCTGTACTGTACCCTCCACCCTGACCATCTCTATACTGTACCCTCCACCCTGACCATCTCTATACTGTACCCTCCACCCTGACCATCTCTATACTGTACCCTCCACCCTGACCATCTCTATACTGTACCCTCCACCCTGACCATCTCTATCTGTACCCTCCACCCTGACCATCTCTGTACCCTCCACCCTGACCATCTCTATACTGTACCCTCACCCTGACCATCTCTATACTGTACCCCACCCTGACCATCTCTACCCTCCACCCTGACCATCTCTATACTGTACCCTCCACCCTGACCATCTCTGTATACCCTCCACCCTGACCATCTCTATACTGTACCCTCCACCCTGACCATCTCTATACTGTACCCTCCACCCTGACCATCTCTATACTGTACCCTCCACCCTGACCATCTCTATACTGTACCCTCCACCCTGACCATCTCTGTACTGTACCCTCCACCCTGACCATCTCTATACTGTACCCTCCACCCTGACCATCTCTGTACTGTACCCTCCACCCTGACCATCTCTATACTGTACCCTCCACCCTGACCATCTCTATACTGTACCCTCCACCCTGACCATCTCTATACTGTACCCTCCACCCTGACCATCTCTATACTGTACCCTCCACCCTGACCATCTCTGTACCCTCCACCCTGACCATCTCTATACTGTACCCTCCACCCTGACCATCTCTATACTGTACCATCCACCCTGACCATCTCTGTACCCTCCACCCTCCTGTACCCTGACCATCTCTGTACTGTACCCTCCACCCTGACCATCTCTATACTGTACCCTCCACCCTGACCATCTCTATACTGTACCTCCACCCTGACCATCTCTATACTGTACCTCCACCCTGACCATCTCTATACTGTACCCTCCACCCTGACCATCTCTGTACTGTACCCTCCACCCTGACCATCTCTATACTGTACCCTCCACCCTGACCATCTCTATACTGTACCCTCCACCCTGACCATCTCTGTACTGTACCCTCCACCCTGACCATCTCTATACTGTACCCTCCACCCTGACCATCTCTATACTGTACCCTCCACCCTGACCATCTCTATACTGTACCCTCCACCCTGACCATCTCTATACTGTACCCTCCACCCTGACCATCTCTATAATGTACCCTCCACCCTGACCATCTCTGTACCCTCCACCCTGACCATCTCTGTACCCTCCATCCTGACCATCTCTATACTGTACCCTCCACCCTGACCATCTCTGTACCCTCCACCCTCCATCCTGTACCCTCCACCCTGACCATCTCTGTACTGTACCCTCCACCCTGACCATCTCTATACTGTACCCTCCACTCTGACCATCTCTATACTGTACCCTCCACCCTGACCATCTCTATACTGTACCCTCCACCCTGACCATCTCTATACTGTACCCTCCACCCTGTCCATCTCTGTACCCACCACCCCGACCATCTCTGTACCCTCCACCCTGACCATCTCTATACTGTACCCTCCACCCTGACCATCTCTGTATCCTCCACCCTGACCATCTCTATACTGTACCCTCCACCCTGTCCATCTCTGTACTGACCATCTCTGTACCCTCCACCCTGACCATCTCTATACTGCACCCTCCACCCTGACCATCTCTATACTGTACCCTCCACCCTGACCATCTCTATACTGTACCCTCCACCCTGACCATCTCTATACTGTACCCTCCACCCTGACCATCTCTATACTGTACCCTCCACCCTGACCATCTCTATACTATACTCTCCACCCTGACCATCTCTATACTGTACCCTCCACCCTGACCATCTCTCCACCCTGACCATCTCTATACTGACCATCCACCCTGACCATCTCTGTACCCTCCACCCTGACCATCTCTATACTGTACCCTTCACCCTGACATCTCTATACTATACTCTCCACCCTGACCATCTCTATACTGTACCCTCCACCCTGACCATCTCTATACTGTACCCTCCACCCTGACCATCTCTGTATCCTCCACCCTGACCATCTCTATACTGTACCCTCCACCCTGACCATCTCTATACTGTACCCTCCACCCTGACCATCTCTATACTGTACCCTCCACCCTGACCATCTCTGTACTGTACCCTCCACCCTGACCATCTCTATACTGTACCCTCCACCCTGACCATCTCTATACTATACCCTCCACCCTGACCATCTCTGTACCCTCCATCCTGACCATCTCTGTACCCTCCACCCTGACCATCTCTGTACTGTACCCTCCACCCTGACCATCTCTATACTGTACCCTCCACCCTGACCATCTCTATACTGTACCCTCCACCCTGACCATCTCTATACTGTACCCTCCACCCTGACCATCTCTATACTGTACCCTCCACCCTGACCATCTCTGTACCCTCCACCCTGATCTCTGTACCCTCCATCCTGACCATCTCTATACTGTACCCTCCACCCTGACCATCTCTGTACCACCCTGACCATCTGTACCCTCCACCCTGACCATCTCTGTACTGTACCCTCCACCCTGACCATCTCTATACTGTACCCTCCACTCTGACCATCTCTATACTGTACCCTCCACCCTGACCATCTCTGTACTGTACCCTCCACCCTGACCATCTCTGTACTGTACCCTCCACCCTGACCATCTCTATACTGTACCCTCCACCCTGACCATCTCTATACTGTACCCTCCACCCTGACCATCTCTGTACCCTCCACCCTGACCATCTCTGTACTGTACCCTCCACCCTGACCATCTCTATACTGTACCCTCCACCCTGACCATCTCTATACTGTACCCTCCACCCTGACCATCTCTATACTGTACCCTCCACCCTGACCATCTCTATACTGTACCCTCCACCCTGACCATCTCTATAATGTACCCTCCACCCTGACCATCTCTGTACCCTCCACCCTGACCATCTCTGTACCCTCCATCCTGACCATCTCTATACTGTACCCTCCACCCTGACCATCTCTGTACCCTCCACCCTGACCATCTCTGTACCCTCCACCCTGACCATCTCTGTACTGTACCCTCCACCCTGACCATCTCTATACTGTACCCTCCACTCTGACCATCTCTATACTGTACCCTCCACCCTGACCATCTCTATACTGTACCCTCCACCCTGACCATCTCTATACTGTACCCTCCACCCTGTCCATCTCTGTACCCACCACCCCGACCATCTCTGTACCCTCCACCCTGACCATCTCTATACTGTACCCTCCACCCTGACCATCTCTGTATCCTCCACCCTGACCATCTCTATACTGTACCCTCCACCCTGTCCATCTCTGTACCCTCCACCCTGACCATCTCTGTACCCTCCACCCTGACCATCTCTATACTGCACCCTCCACCCTGACCATCTCTATACTGTACCCTCCACCCTGACCATCTCTATACTGTACCCTCCACCCTGACCATCTCTGTACCCTCCACCCTGACCATCTCTATACTGTACCCTCCACCCTGACCATCTCTATACTATACTCTCCACCCTGACCATCTCTATACTGTACCCTCCACCCTGACCATCTCTCTACTCTCCACCCTGACCATCTCTATACTGTACCCTCCACCCTGACCATCTCTGTACCCTCCACCCTGACCATCTCTATACTGTACCCTTCACCCTGACCATCTCTATACTATACTCTCCACCCTGACCATCTCTATACTGTACCCTCCACCCTGACCATCTCTATACTGTACCCTCCACCCTGACCATCTCTGTATCCTCCACCCTGACCATCTCTATACTGTACCCTCCACCCTGACCATCTCTATACTGTACCCTCCACCCTGACCATCTCTATACTGTACCCTCCACCCTGACCATCTCTGTACTGTACCCTCCACCCTGACCATCTCTATACTGTACCCTCCACCCTGACCATCTCTATACTATACCCTCCACCCTGACCATCTCTGTACCCTCCATCCTGACCATCTCTGTACCCTCCACCCTGACCATCTCTGTACTGTACCCTCCACCCTGACCATCTCTATACTGTACCCTCCACCCTGACCATCTCTATACTGTACCCTCCACCCTGACCATCTCTATACTGTACCCTCCACCCTGACCATCTCTATAATGTACCCTCCACCCTGACCATCTCTGTACCCTCCACCCTGACCATCTCTGTACCCTCCATCCTGACCATCTCTATACTGTACCCTCCACCCTGACCATCTCTGTACCCTCCACCCTGACCATCTGTACCCTCCACCCTGACCATCTCTGTACTGTACCCTCCACCCTGACCATCTCTATACTGTACCCTCCACTCTGACCATCTCTATACTGTACCCTCCACCCTGACCATCTCTATACTGTACCCTCCACCCTGACCATCTCTGTACTGTACCCTCCACCCTGACCATCTCTATACTACCCTCCACCCTGACCATCTCTGTACCCTCCATCCTGACCATCTCTGTACCCTCCACCCTGACCATCTCTGTACTGTACCCTCCACCCTGACCATCTCTAT
Source organism: Oncorhynchus gorbuscha (assembly GCF_021184085.1). Lineage (NCBI taxonomy): Eukaryota > Metazoa > Chordata > Actinopteri > Salmoniformes > Salmonidae > Oncorhynchus > Oncorhynchus gorbuscha. The sequence goes on along the minus strand of NC_060187.1, from coordinate 5,946,168 downwards.
ACTGTACCCTCCACCATGACCATCTCTATACTGTACCCTCCACCCTGACCATCTCTGTACCCTCCACTCTGACCATCTTTATACTGTACCCTCCACCCTCACCATCTCTATACTGTACTCTCCACCCTGACCATCTCTATACCCTCCACCCTGTCCATCTCTGTACTGTACCCTCCACCCTGACCATCTCTATACTATACCCTCCACCCTGACCATCTCTGTACCCTCCACCCTGACCATCTCTATACTGTACCCTCCACCCTGTCCATCTCTGTACCCACCACCCTACTGTACCCTCCACCCTGACCATCTCTATACTGTACCCTCCACCCTGACCATCTCTGTACCCTCCACCCTGACCATCTCTGTACCTCCACCCTGACCATCTCTATACTGTACCCTCCACCCTGACCATCTCTATACTGTACCCTCCACCCTGACCATCTCTATACTGTACCCTCCACCCTGACCATCTCTGTACCCTCCACCCTGACCATCTCTGTACCCTCCACCCTGACCATCTCTATACTGTACCTCCCACCCTGACCATCTCTATACTGTACCCTCCACCCTGACCATCTCTATACCCTGACCATCTCTATACTGTACCCTCCACCCTGACCATCTCTGTACCCTCCACCCTGACCATCTCTATACTGTACCCTTCACCCTGACCATCTCTATACTATACTCTCCACCCTGACCATCTCTATACTGTACCCTCCACCCTGACCATCTCTATACTGTACCCTCCACCCTGACCATCTCTGTATCCTCCACCCTGACCATCTCTATACTGTACCCTCCACCCTGACCATCTCTATACTGTACCCTCCACCCTGACCATCTCTATACTGTACCCTCCACCCTGACCATCTCTGTACTGTACCCTCCACCCTGACCATCTCTATACTGTACCCTCCACCCTGACCATCTCTATACTGTACCCTCCACCCTGACCATCTCTATACTGTACCCTCCACCCTGACCATCTCTGTACTGTACCCTCCACCCTGACCATCTCTATACTGTACCCTCCACCCTGACCATCTCTATACCCTCCACCCTGACCATCTCTATACTGTACCCTCCACCCTGTCCATCTCTGTACCCTCCACCCTGATCATCTCTGTACCCTCCACCCTGACCATCTCTATACTGTACCCTCCACCCTGACCATCTCTATACTGTACCCTCCACCCTGACCATCTCTATACTGTACCCTCCACCCTGACCATCTCTCTGTACCCTCCACCCTGACCATCTCTATACTGTACCCTCCACCCTGACCATCTCTATACTATACCTCCACCCTGACCATCTCTATACTGTACCCTCCACCCTGACCATCTCTATACTCCCCACCCTGACCATCTCTATACTGTACCCTCCACCCTGACCATCTCTGTACTCCACCCTGACCATCTCTATACTGTACCCTCCACCCTGACCATCTCTATACTATACCCTCCACCCTGACCATCTCTATACTGTACCCTCCACCCTGACCATCTCTATACTGTACCCTCCACCCTGACCATCTCTATACTGTACCCTCCACCCTGACCATCTCTGACCCTCCATGACCATCTCTATACTGTACCCTCCACCCTGACCATCTCTATACTGTACCCTCCACCCTGACCATCTCTATACTGTACCCTCCACCCTGACCATCTCTGTACCCTCCACCCTGACCATCTCTGTACTGTACCTCCACCCTCCATCCCTGACCATCTCTATACTGTACCCTCCACCCTGACCATCTCTGTACCTCCACCCTGACCATCTCTATACTGTACCCTCCACCCTGACCACCATCTCTGTACCCTCCACCCTGACCATCTCTATACTGTACCCTCCACCCTGACCATCTCTATACTGTACTCTCCACCCTGACCATCTCTATACTGTACCCTCCACCCTGACCATCTCTATACTGTACCCTCCACCCTGACCATCTCTGTACCTCCACCTGACCATCTCTATACTGTACCCTCCACCCTGACCATCTCTATACTGTACCCTCCACCCTGACCATCTCTATACTGTACCCTCCAGCCTGACCATCTCTGTACTGTACCCTCCACCCTGACCATCTCTATACTGTACCCTCCACCCTGACCATCTCTATACTATACCCTCCACCCTGACCATCTCTGTACCCTCCATCCTGACCATCTCTGTACCCTCCACCCTGACCATCTCTGTACTGTACCCTCCACCCTGACCATCTCTATACTGTACCCTCCACCCTGACCATCTCTATACTGTACCCTCCACCCTGACCATCTCTATACTGTACCCTCCACCCTGTCCATCTCTGTACTGTCCACCCTGACCATCTCTGTACCCTCCACCCTGACCATCTCTATACTGTACCCTCCACCCTGACCATCTCTATACTGTACCCTCCACCCTGACCATCTCTATACTGTACCCTCCACCCTGACCATCTCTGTACCCTCCACCCTGACCATCTCTATACTGTACCCTCCACCCTGACCATCTCTATACTGTACCCTCCACCCTGACCATCTCTATACTGTACCCTCCACCCTGACCATCTCTCTACTCTCCACCCTGACCATCTCTATACTGTACCCTCCACCCTGACCATCTCTGTACTGTACCCTCCTCTGACCATCTCTATACTGTACCCTCCACCCTGACCATCTCTATACTGTACCCTCCACCCTGACCATCTCTATACTGTACCCTCCACCCTGACCATCTCTATACTGTACCCTCCACCCTGACCATCTCTATACTGTACCCTCCACCCTGACCATCTCTGTATCCTCCACCCTGACCATCTCTATACTGTACCCTCCACCCTGACCATCTCTATACTGTACCCTCCACCCTGACCATCTCTATACTGTACCCTCCACCCTGACCATCTCTGTACCCTCCACCCTGACCATCTCTGTACCCTCCATCCTGACCATCTCTATACTGTACCCTCCACCCTGACCATCTCTGTACCCTCCACCCTGACCATCTCTGTACCCTCCACCCTGACCATCTCTGTACTGTACCCTCCACCCTGACCATCTCTATACTGTACCCTCCACCCTGACCATCTCTATACTGTACCCTCCACCCTGACCATCTCTATACTGTACCCTCCACCCTGACCATCTCTATACTGTACCCTCCACCCTGACCATCTCTATACTGTACCCTCCACCCTGACCATCTCTATCCACCTGACCATCTCTGTACCCTCCACCCTGACCATCTCTATACTGTACCCTCCACCCTGACCATCTCTATACTGTACCCTCCACCCTGACCATCTCTATACTGTACCCTCCACCCTGACCATCTCTGTACCCTCCACCCTGACCATCTCTATACTGTACCCTCCACCCTGACCATCTCTATACTGTACCTCCACCCTGACCATCTCTATACTGTACCTCCACCCTGACCATCTCTATACTGTACCCTCCACCCTGACCATCTCTATACTGTACCCTCCACCCTGACCATCTCTGACCCTCCACCCTGACCATCTCTATACTGTACCCTCCACCCTGACCATCTCTGTACCCTCCACCCTGACCATCTCTGTACCCTCCACCCTGACCATCTCTATACTGTACCATCTCTGTACCCTCCACCCTGACCATCTCTATACTGTACCCTCCACCCTCCACCCTGACCATCTCTATACTGTACCCTCCACCCTGACCATCTCTATACTGACCACCCTGACCATCTCTATACTGTACCCTCCACCCTGACCATCTCTATACTGTACCCTCCACCCTGACCATCTCTGTACCCTCCACCCTGACCATCTCTATACTGTACCCTCCACCCTGACCATCTCTATACTGTACCTCCACCCTGACCATCTCTATACTGTACCCTCCACCCTGACCATCTCTATACTGTACTCCACCCTGACCATCTCTATACTGTACCCTCCACCCTGACCATCTCTATACTGTACCCTCCACCCTGACCATCTCTATACTGTACCCTCCACCCTGACCATCTCTGTACTGTACCACCCCCTGACCATCTCTGTACCCTCCACCCTGACCATCTCTATACTGTACCCTCCACCCTGACCATCTCTATACTGTACCCTCCACCCTGACCATCTCTATACTGTACCCTCCACCCTGACCATCTCTATACTGTACCCTCCACCCTGACCATCTCTGTACCCTCCACCCTGACCATCTCTATACTGTACCCTCCACCCTGACCATCTCTATACTGTACCCTCCACCCTGACCATCTCTATACTGTACCCTCCACCCTGACCATCTCTATACTGTACCCTCCACCCTGACCATCTCTATACTGTACCCTCCACCCTGACCATCTCTGTACCCTCCACCTGACCATCTCTATACTGTACCCTCCACCCTGACCATCTCTGTACCCTCCACCCTGACCATCTCTGTACCTCCACCCTGACCATCTCTATACTGTACCCTCCACCCTGACCATCTCTATACTGTACCCTCCACCCTGACCATCTCTATACTGTACCCTCCACCCTGACCATCTCTGTACTGTACCCTCCACCCTGACCATCTCTGTACTGTACCCTCCACCCTGACCATCTCTATACTGTACCCTCCACCCTGACCATCTCTGTACCCTCCACCATGTCCATCTCTATACTGTACCCTCCACCCTGACCATCTCTGTACTGTACCCTCCACCCTGACCATCTCTATACTGTACCCATCTCTATACTCCCTCCACCCTGACCATCTCTGTACCCTCCACTCTGACCATCTTTACTGTACCCTCCACCCTGACCATCTCTATACTGTACTCTCCACCCTGACCATCCTATACCCTCCACCCTGACCATCTGTACTGTACCCTCCACCCTGACCATCTCTATACTATACCCTCCAGCCTGACCATCTCTGTACCCTCCACCCTGACCATCTCTATACTGTACCCTCCACCCTGTCCATCTCTGTACCCACCACCCTCCATCTCTGTACCCTCCACCCTGACCATCTCTATACTGTACCCTCCACCCTGACCATCTCTGTACCCTCCACCCTGACCATCTCTATACTGTACCCTCCACCCTGACCATCTCTGTACCCTCCACCCTGACCATCTCTGTACCCTCCACCCTGACCATCTCTATACTGCCCTCCACCCTGACCATCTCTATACTGTACCCTCCACCCTGACCATCTCTATACTGTACCCTCCACCCTGACCATCTCTGTACCCTCCACCCTGACCATCTCTATACTGTACCCTCCACCCTGACCATCTCTATACTATACTCTCCACCCTGACCATCTCTATACTGTACCCTCCACCCTGACCATCTCTCTACCCTCCACCCTGACCATCTCTATACTGTACCCTCCACCCTGACCATCTCTGTACCCTCCACCCTGACCATCTCTATACTGTACCCTCCACCCTGACCATCTCTGACCACTCTGTACCCTCCACCCTGACCATCTCTATACTGTACCATCCACCCTGACCATCTCTGTACCCTCCACCCTGACCATCTCTATACTGTACCCTCCACCCTGACCATCTCTGTACCCTCCACCCTGACCATCTCTGTACCCTCCACTGACCATCTCTACCCTCCACCCTGACCATCTCTATACTGTACCCTCCACCCTGACCATCTCTATACTGTACCCTCCACCCTGACCATCTCTGTACTGTACCTCCACCCTGACCATCTCTATACTGTACCCTCCACCCTGACCATCTCTATACTGTACCCTCCACCCTGACCATCTCTATACCCTGACCATCTGACCATCTACTGTACCCTCCACCCTGACCATCTCTATACTGTACCCTCCACCCTGACCATCTCTGTACCCTCCACCCTGACCATCTCTATACTGTACCCTCCACCCTGACCATCTCTATACTGTACCCTCCACCCTGACCATCTCTATACTGTACCCTCCACCCTGACCATCTCTATACTGTACCCTCCACCCTGACCATCTCTGACCCTCCACCCTGACCATCTCTATACTGTACCCTCCACCCTGACCATCTCTATACTGTACCCTCCACCCTGACCATCTCTATACTGTACCCTCCACCCTGACCATCTCTGTACCCTCCACCCTGACCATCTCTATACTGTACCCTCCACCCTGACCATCTCTATACTGTACCCTCCACCCTGACCATCTCTATACTGTACCCTCCACCCTGACCATCTCTATACTGTACCCTCCACCCTGACCATCTCTATACTGTACCCTCCACCCTGACCATCTCTATACTGTACCCTCCACCCTGACCATCTCTATACTGTACCCTCCACCCTGACCATCTCTGTACCCTCCACCTGACCATCTCTATACTGTACCCTCCACCCTGACCATCTCTATACTGTACCCTCCACCCTGACCATCTCTGTACTCCACCCTGACCATCTCCCCTCCACCCTGACCATCTCTATACTGTACCCTCCACCCTGACCATCTCTATACTGTACCCTCCACCCTGACCATCTCTATACTGTACCCTCCACCCTGACCATCTCTATACTGTACCCTCCACCCTGACCATCTCTATACTGTACCCTCCACCCTGACCATCTCTATACTGTACCCTCCACCCTGACCATCTCTATACTGTACCCTCCACCCTGACCATCTCTATACTGTACCCTCCACCCTGACCATCTCTGTACCCTACCCTGACCATCTCTGTACCCTCCACCCTGACCATCTCTATACTGTACCCTCCACCCTGACCATCTCTATACTGTACCCTCCACCCTGACCATCTCTATACTGTACCCTCCACCCTGACCATCTCTGTACCCTCCACCCTGACCATCTCTATACTGTACCCTCCACCCTGACCATCTCTATACTGTACCCTCCACCCTGACCATCTCTATACTGTACCCTCCACCCTGACCATCTCTATACTCTCCACCCTGACCATCTCTGTACCCTCCACCCTGACCATCTCTATACTGTACCCTCCACCCTGACCATCTCTATACTGTACCCTCCACCCTGACCATCTCTATACTGTACCCTCCACCCTCCACCCTGACCATCTCTATACTGTACCCTCCACCCTGACCATCTCTATACTGTACCCTCCACCCTGACCATCTCTATACTGTACCCTCCACCCTGACCATCTCTACCCTCCACCCTGACCATCTCTGTACCCTCCACCCTGACCATCTCTATACTGTACCCTCCACCCTGACCATCTCTGTATCCTCCACCCTGACCATCTCTATACTGTACCCTCCACCCTGATCTCTGTACCCTCCACCCTGACCATCTCTGTACCCTCCACCCTGACCATCTCTATACTGCACCCTCCACCCTGACCATCTCTATACTGTACCCTCCACCCTGACCATCTCTATACTGTACCCTCCACCCTGACCATCTCTATACTGTACCCCGCCACCCTGACCATCTCTGTACCCTCCACCCTGACCATCTCTGTACCCTCCATCCTGACCATCTCTATACTGTACCCTCCACCCTGACCATCTCTGTACCCTCCACCCTGACCATCTCTGTACCCTCCACCCTGACCATCTCTGTACTGTACCCTCCACCCTGACCATCTCTATACTGTACCCTCCACTCTGACCATCTCTATACTGTACCCTCCACCCTGACCATCTCTGTACTGTACCCTCCACCCTGACCATCTCTGTACTGTACCCTCCACCCTGACCATCTCTATACTATACCCTCCACCCTGACCATCTCTACTACTCCATCCTGACCATCTCTGTACTGTACCCTCCACCCTGACCATCTCTATACTGTACCCTCCACCCTGACCATCTCTATACTGTACCCTCCACCCTGACCATCTCTATACTGTACCCTCCACCCTGACCATCTCTGTACCCTCCACCCTGACCATCTCTATACTGTACCCTCCACCCTGACCATCTCTATACTGTACCCTGACCATCTCTATACCCTCCACCCTGTCCATCTCTGTACTGTACCCTCCACCCTGACCATCTCTATACTATACCCTCCACCCTGACCATCTCTGTACCCTCCACCCTGACCATCTCTATACTGTACCCTCCACCCTGTCCATCTCTGTACCCACCACCCCGACCATCTCTGTACCCTCCACCCTGACCATCTCTATACTGTACCCTCCACCCTGACCATCTCTATACTGTACCCTCCACCCTGACCATCTCTATACTGTACCCTCCACCCTGACCATCTCTGTACCCTCCACCCTGACCATCTCTGTACCCTCCACCCTGACCATCTCTATACTGCAACCTCCACCCTGACCATCTCTATACTGTACCCTCCACCCTGACCATCTCTATACTGTACCCTCCACCCTGACCATCTCTGTACTCCACCCTGACCATCTCTATACTGTACCCTCCACCCTGACCATCTCTATACTACCCTCCACCCTGACCATCTCTATACTGTACCCTCCACCCTGACCATCTCTGTACTGTACCCTCCACCCTGACCATCTCTATACTGTACCCTCCACCCTGACCATCTCTGTACCCTCCACCCTGACCATCTCTATACTGTACCCTCCACCCTGACCATCTCTGTACCCACCACTGTACCCTCCACCCTGACCATCTCTATACTGTACCCTCCACCCTGACCATCTCTGTACTCCCTCCACCCTGACCATCTCTATACTGTACCCTCCACCCTGACCATCTCTGTACCCTCCACCCTGACCATCTCTGTACCCTCCACCCTGACCATCTCTATACTGCACCCTCCACCCTGACCATCTCTATACTGTACCCTCCACCCTGACCATCTCTATACTGTACCCTCCACCCTGACCATCTCTGTACCCTCCACCCTGACCATCTCTATACTGTACCCTCCACCCTGACCATCTCTATACTATACTCTCCACCCTGACCATCTCTATACTGTACCCTCCACCCTGACCATCTCTATACTGTACCCTCCACCCTGACCATCTCTATACTGTACCCTCCACCCTGACCATCTCTATACTGTACCCTCCACCCTGACCATCTCTATACTGTACCCTCCACCCTGACCATCTCTATACTGTACCCTCCACCCTGACCATCTCTATACTGTACCTCCACCCTGACCATCTCTATACTGTACCCTCCACCCTGACCATCTCTATACTGTACCCTCCACCCTGACCATCTCTATACTGTACCCTCCACCCTGACCATCTCTGTACCCTCCACCCTGACCATCTCTATACTGTACCCTCCACCCTGACCATCTCTATACTGTACCCTCCACCCTGACCATCTCTATACTGTACCCTCCACCCTGACCATCTCTATACTGTACCCTCCACCCTGACCATCTCTATACTGTACCCTCCACCCTGACCATCTCTATACTCCACCCTGACCATCTCTATACACCCTCCACCCTGACCATCTCTGTACCCTCCACCCTGACCATCTCTATACTGTACTCCACCCTGACCATCTCTATACTGTACCCTCCACCCTGACCATCTCTATACTCCACCCTGACCATCTCTGTACCCTCCACCCTGACCATCTCTGTACTGTACCCTCCACCCTGACCATCTCTATACTGTACCCTCCACCCTGACCATCTCTATACTGTACCCTCCACCCTGACCATCTCTATACTGTACCCTCCACCCTGACCATCTCTATACTGTACCCTCCACCCTGACCATCTCTGTACTGTACCCTCCACCCTGACCATCTCTATACTGTACCCTCCACCCTGACCATCTCTATACTGTACCCTCCACCCTGACCATCTCTGTACTGTACCACCCTGACCATCTCTATACTGTACCCTCCACCCTGACCATCTCTATACTGTACCCTCCACCCTGACCATCTCTGTACTGTACCTCCACCCTGACCATCTCTATACTGTACCCTCCACCCTGACCATCTCTATACTGTACCTCTCCACCCTGACCATCTCTATACTGTACCCTCCACCCTGACCATCTCTACTACCCTGACCATCTCTATACTGTACCCTCCACCCTGACCATCTCTGTACCCTCCACCCTGACCATCTCTATACTGTACCCTTCACCCTGACCATCTCTATACTATACTCTCCACCCTGACCATCTCTATACTGTACCCTCCACCCTGACCATCTCTATACTGTACCCTCCACCCTGACCATCTCTGTATCCTCCACCCTGACCATCTCTATACTGTACCCTCCACCCTGACCATCTCTATACTGTACCCTCCACCCTGACCATCTCTATACTGTACCCTCCACCCTGACCATCTCTGTACCCTCCACCCTGACCATCTCTATACTGTACCCTCCACCCTGACCATCTCTATACTGTACCCTCCACCCTGACCATCTCTGTACTGTACCCTCCACCCTGACCATCTCTATACTGTACCCTCCACCCTGACCATCTCTATACTGTACCCTCCACCCTGACCATCTCTATACTGTACCCTCCACCCTGACCATCTCTATACTGTACCCTCCACCCTGACCATCTCTGTACCCTCCACCCCTGACCATCTCTATACTGTACCCTCCACCCTGACCATCTCTATACTGTACCCTCCACCCTGACCATCTCTGTACCCTCCACCCTGACCATCTCTGTACCCTCCACCCTGACCATCTCTGTACTGTACCCTCCACCCTGACCATCTCTATACTGTACCCTCCACCCTGACCATCTCTATACTGTACCCTCCACCCTGACCATCTCTATACTGTACCCTCCACCCTGACCATCTCTATACTGTACCCTCCACCCTGACCATCTCTGTACTCCACCCTGACCATCTCTATACCCTCCACCCTGACCATCTCTATACTGTACCCTCCACCCTGACCATCTCTATACTGTACCCTCCACCCTGACCATCTCTGTACTGTACCCTCCACCCTGACCATCTCTATACTGTACCCTCCACCCTGACCATCTCTATACTGTACCCTCCACCCTGACCATCTCTGTACTGTACCCTCCACCCTGACCATCTCTATACTGTACCCTCCACCCTGACCATCTCTATAATGTACCCTCCACCCTGACCATCTCTGTACCCTCCACCCTGACCATCTCTGTACCCTCCATCCTGACCATCTCTATACTGTACCCTCCACCCTGACCATCTCTGTACCCTCCACCCTGACCATCTCTGTACCCTCCACCCTGACCATCTCTGTACTGTACCCTCCACCCTGACCATCTCTATACTGTACCCTCCACTCTGACCATCTCTATACTGTACCCTCCACCCTGACCATCTCTATACTGTACCCTCCACCCTGACCATCTCTATACTGTACCCTCCACCCTGTCCATCTCTGTACCCACCACCCCGACCATCTCTGTACCCTCCACCCTGACCATCTCTATACTGTACCCTCCACCCTGACCATCTCTGTATCCTCCACCCTGACCATCTCTATACTGTACCCTCCACCCTGACCATCTCTCCCTCCACCCTGACCATCTCTATACTGTACCCTCCACCCTGACCATCTCTATACTGTACCCTCCACCCTGACCATCTCTATACTGTACCCTCCACCCTGACCATCTCTATACTGTACCCTCCACCCTGACCATCTCTATACTGTACCCTCCACCCTGACCATCTCTATACTGTACCCTCCACCCTGACCATCTCTATACTATACTCTCCACCCTGACCATCTCTATACTGTACCCTCCACCCTGACCATCTCTCTACTCTCCACCCTGACCATCTCTATACTGTACCCTCCACCCTGACCATCTCTGTACCCTCCACCCTGACCATCTCTATACTGTACCCTCCACCCTGACCATCTCTATACTATACCCTCCACCCTGACCATCTCTATACTGTACCCTCCACCCTGACCATCTCTATACTGTACCCTCCACCCTGACCATCTCTGTATCCTCCACCCTGACCATCTCTATACTGTACCCTCCACCCTGACCATCTCTATACTGTACCCTCCACCCTGACCATCTCTATACTGTACCCTCCACCCTGACCATCTCTGTACTGTACCCTCCACCCTGACCATCTCTATACTGTACCCTCCACCCTGACCATCTCTATACTATACCCTCCACCCTGACCATCTCTGTACCCTCCATCCTGACCATCTCTGTACCCTCCACCCTGACCATCTCTGTACTGTACCCTCCACCCTGACCATCTCTATACTGTACCCTCCACCCTGACCATCTCTATACTGTACCCTCCACCCTGACCATCTCTATACTGTACCCTCCACCCTGACCATCTCTATACTGTACCCTCCACCCTGACCATCTCTGTACCCTCCACCCTGACCATCTCTATACCCTCCACCCTGACCATCTCTATACTGTACCCTCCACCCTGACCATCTCTGTACCCTCCACCCTGACCATCTCTGTACCCTCCACCCTGACCATCTCTATACTGTACCCTCCACCCTGACCATCTCTATACTGTACCCTCCACCCTGACCATCTCTGTACTGTACCCTCCACCCTGACCATCTCTATACTGTACCCTCCACCCTGACCATCTCTATACTGTACCCTCCACCCTGACCATCTCTGTACCCTCCATCCTGACCATCTCTGTACCCTCCACCCTGACCATCTCTGTACTGTACCTCCACCCTGACCATCTCTATACTGTACCCTCCACCCTGACCATCTCTATACTGTACCCTCCACCCTGACCATCTCTGTACCCTCCACCCTGACCATCTCTATACTGTACCCTCCACCCTGACCATCTCTATACTGTACTCTCCACCCTGACCATCTCTATACCCTCCACCCTGACCATCTCTGTACTGTACCTCCACCCTGACCATCTCTATACTGTACCCTCCACCCTGACCATCTCTGTATCCACCCTGACCATCTCTACTGTACCCTCCACCCTGACCATCTCTGTACCCTCCACCCTGACCATCTCTGTACCCTCCACCCTGACCATCTCTATACTGTACCCTCCACCCTGACCATCTCTGTACTGTACCTCCACCCTGACCATCTCTGTACCCTCCACCCTGACCATCTCTATACTGTACCCTCCACCCTGACCATCTCTATACTGTACCCTCCACCCTGACCATCTCTATACTGTACCCTCCACCCTGACCATCTCTGTACCCTCCACCCTGACCATCTCTGTACCCCCTCCACCCTGACCATCTCTATACTATACCCACCCTGACCATCTCTATACTGTACCCTCCACCCTGACCATCTCTCTACTGTACCCTCCACCCTGACCATCTCTATACTGTACCCTCCACCCTGACCATCTCTGTACTGTACCTCCACCCTGACCATCTCTATACTGTACCCTCCACCCTGACCATCTCTATACTGTACTCTCCACCCTGACCATCTCTATACTGTACCCTCCACCCTGACCATCTCTATACTGTACCCTCCACCCTGACCATCTCTATACTGTACCCTCCACCCTGACCATCTCTATACTGTACCCTCCAGCCTGACCATCTCTGTACTGTACCCTCCACCCTGACCATCTCTATACTGTACCCTCCACCCTGACCATCTCTATACTATACCCTCCACCCTGACCATCTCTGTACCCTCCATCCACCCTGACCATCTCTGTACCCTCCACCCTGACCATCTCTGTACTGTACCCTCCACCCTGACCATCTCTATACTGTACCCTCCACCCTGACCATCTCTATACCCTCCACCCTGACCATCTCTATACTGTACCCTCCACCCTGACCATCTCTGTACTGTACCCTCCACCCTGACCATCTCTGTACTGTACCTCCACCCTGACCATCTCTATACTGTACCCTCCACCCTGACCATCTCTATACTGTACCCTCCACCCTGACCATCTCTGTACCCTCCACCCTGACCATCTCTATACTGTACCCTCCACCCTGACCATCTCTATACTGTACCCTCCACCCTGACCATCTCTATACTGTACCCTCCACCCTGACCATCTCTATACTGTACCCTCCACCCTGACCATCTCTATACTGTACCCTCCACCCTGACCATCTCTGTACCCTCCACCCTGACCATCTCTATACTGTACCCTCCACCCTGACCATCTCTATACTATACTCTCCACCCTGACCATCTCTATACTGTACCCTCCACCCTGACCATCTCTATACTGTACCCTCCACCCTGACCATCTCTATACTGTACCCTCCACCCTGACCATCTCTGTATCCTCCACCCTGACCATCTCTATACTGTACCCTCCACCCTGACCATCTCTGTACTGTACCCTCCACCCTGACCATCTCTATACTGTACCCTCCACCCTGACCATCTCTATACCCTCCACCCTGACCATCTCTATACTGTACCCTCCACCCTGTCCATCTCTGTACCCTCCACCCTGACCATCTCTGTACCCTCCACCCTGACCATCTCTATACTGTACCCTCCACCCTGACCATCTCTATACTGTACCCTCCACCCTGACCATCTCTGTACCCTCCACCCTGACCATCTCTATACTGTACCCTCCACCCTGACCATCTCTATACTATACTCTCCACCCTGACCATCTCTATACTGTACCCTCCACCCTGACCATCTCTCTACTCTCCACCCTGACCATCTCTATACTGTACCCTCCACCCTGACCATCTCTGTACCCTCCACCCTGACCATCTCTATACTGTACCCTCCACCCTGACCATCTCTATACTATACTCTCCACCCTGACCATCTCTATACTGTACCCTCCACCCTGACCATCTCTATACTGTACCCTCCACCCTGACCATCTCTATACTGTACCCTCCACCCTGACCATCTCTGTATCCTCCACCCTGACCATCTCTATACTGTACCCTCCACCCTGACCATCTCTATACTGTACCCTCCACCCTGACCATCTCTATACTGTACCCTCCACCCTGACCATCTCTGTACCCTCCACCCTGACCATCTCTGTACCCTCCACCCTGACCATCTCTGTACCCTCCACCCTGACCATCTCTGTACTGTACCCTCCACCCTGACCATCTCTATACTGTACCCTCCACTCTGACCATCTCTATACTGTACCCTCCACCCTGACCATCTCTGTACTGTACCCTCCACCCTGACCATCTCTGTACTGTACCCTCCACCCTGACCATCTCTATACTATACCCTCCACCCTGACCATCTCTGTACCCTCCATCCTGACCATCTCTGTACCCTCCACCCTGACCATCTCTGTACTGTACCCTCCACCCTGACCATCTCTATACTGTACCCTCCACCATGACCATCTCTATACTGTACCCTCCACCCTGACCATCTCTGTACCCTCCACTCTGACCATCTTTATACTGTACCCTCCACCCTGACCATCTCTATACTGTACTCTCCACCCTGACCATCTCTATACCCTCCACCCTGTCCATCTCTGTACTGTACCCTCCACCCTGACCATCTCTATACTATACCCTCCACCTGACCATCTCTGTACCCTCCACCCTGACCATCTCTATACTGTACCCTCCACCCTGTCCATCTCTGTACCCACCACCCCGACCATCTCTGTACCCTCCACCCTGACCATCTCTATACTGTACCCTCCACCCTGACCATCTCTGTACCCTCCACCCTGACCATCTCTATACTGTACCCTCCACCCTGTCCATCTCTGTACCCTCCACCCTGACCATCTCTGTACCCTCCACCCTGACCATCTCTATACTGCAACCTCCACCCTGACCATCTCTATACTGTACCCTCCACCCTGACCATCTCTATACTGTACCCTCCACCCTGACCATCTCTGTACCCTCCACCCTGACCATCTCTATACTGTACCCTCCACCCTGACCATCTCTATACTATACTCTCCACCCTGACCATCTCTATACTGTACCCTCCACCCTGACCATCTCTACTGTCCACCCTGACCATCTCTATACTGTACCCTCCACCCTGACCATCTCTGTACCCTCCACCCTGACCATCTCTATACTGTACCCTCCACCCTGTCCATCTCTGTACCCACCACCCCGACCATCTCTGTACCCTCCACCCTGACCATCTCTATACTGTACCCTCCACCCTGACCATCTCTGTATCCTCCACCCTGACCATCTCTATACTGTACCCTCCACCCTGTCCATCTCTGTACCCTCCACCCTGACCATCTCTGTACCCTCCACCCTGACCATCTCTATACTGCACCCTCCACCCTGACCATCTCTATACTGTACCCTCCACCCTGACCATCTCTATACTGTACCCTCCACCCTGACCATCTCTGTACCCTCCACCCTGACCATCTCTATACTGTACCCTCCACCCTGACCATCTCTATACTATACTCTCCACCCTGACCATCTCTATACTGTACCCTCCACCCTGACCATCTCTCTACTCTCCACCCTGACCATCTCTATACTGTACCCTCCACCCTGACCATCTCTGTACCCTCCACCCTGACCATCTCTATACTGTACCCTTCACCCTGACCATCTCTATACTATACTCTCCACCCTGACCATCTCTATACTGTACCCTCCACCCTGACCATCTCTATACTGTACCCTCCACCCTGACCATCTCTGTATCCTCCACCCTGACCATCTCTATACTGTACCCTCCACCCTGACCATCTCTATACTGTACCCTCCACCCTGACCATCTCTATACTGTACCCTCCACCCTGACCATCTCTGTACCCTCCACCCTGACCATCTCTATACTGTACCCTCCACCCTGACCATCTCTGTACCCTCCACCCTGACCATCTCTGTACTATACCCTCCACCCTGACCATCTCTGTACTGTACCCTCCACCCTGACCATCTCTGTACTGTACCCTCCACCCTGACCATCTCTATACTGTACCCTCCACCCTGACCATCTCTATACTGTACCCTCCACCCTGACCATCTCTATACTGTACCCTCCACCCTGACCATCTCTATACTGTACCCTCCACCCTGACCATCTCTGTACCCTCCACCCTGACCATCTCTATACTGTACCCTCCACCCTGACCATCTCTATACTGTACCCTCCACCCTGACCATCTCTGTACTCTCCACCCTGACCATCTCTGTACCCTCCACCCTGACCATCTCTGTACTGTACCCTCCACCCTGACCATCTCTATACTGTACCCTCCACCCTGACCATCTCTATACTGTACCCTCCACCCTGACCATCTCTGTACTGTACCCTCCACCCTGACCATCTCTATACTGTACCCTCCACCCTGACCATCTCTATACTGTACCCTCCACCCTGACCATCTCTGTACTGTACCCTCCACCCTGACCATCTCTATACTGTACCCTCCACCCTGACCATCTCTATACTGTACCCTCCACCCTGACCATCTCTGTACTGTACCCTCCACCCTGACCATCTCTATACTGTATCCTCCACCCTGACCATCTCTATACTGTACCCTCCACCCTGACCATCTCTGTACTGTACCCTCCACCCTGACCATCTCTATACTGTACCCTCCACCCTGACCATCTCTATACT
The DNA here is from genome assembly GCF_021184085.1 of Oncorhynchus gorbuscha. Classification (NCBI taxonomy): domain Eukaryota; kingdom Metazoa; phylum Chordata; class Actinopteri; order Salmoniformes; family Salmonidae; genus Oncorhynchus; species Oncorhynchus gorbuscha. Next base: position 5,928,687 of record NC_060187.1, on the reverse strand, counting down.
GTACCCTCCACCCTGACCATCTCTGTACCCTCCATCCTGACCATCTCTGTACCCTCCACCCTGACCATCTCTATACTGCACCCTCCACCCTGACCATCTCTATACTGTACCCTCCACCCTGACCATCTCTATACTGTACCCTCCACCCTGACCATCTCTGTACCCTCCACCCTGACCATCTCTATACTGTACCCTCCACCCTGACCATCTCTATACTGTACCCTCCACCCTGACCATCTCTGTACCCTCCACCCTGACCATCTCTGTACCCTCCACCCTGACCATCTCTGTACTGTACCCTCCACCCTGACCATCTCTATACTGTACCCTCCACCCTGACCATCTCTATACTGTACCCTCCACCCTGACCATCTCTATACTGTACCCTCCACCCTGACCATCTCTATACTGTACCTCCACCCTGACCATCTCTATACTGTACCCTCCACCCTGACCATCTCTGTACTGTACCCTCCACCCTGACCATCTCTATACTGTACCCTCCACCCTGACCATCTCTATACTGTACCCTCCACCCTGACCATCTCTATACTGTACCCTCCACCCTGACCATCTCTATACTGTATCCTCCACCCTGACCATCTCTATACTGTACCCTCCACCCTGACCATCTCTGTACTGTACCCTCCACCCACCTGACCATCTCTATACTGTACCCTCCACCCTGACCATCTCTATACTATACCCTCCACCCTGACCATCTCTGTACCCTCCATCCTGACCATCTCTGTACCCTCCACCCTGACCATCTCTATACTGTACCCTCCACCCTGACCATCTCTATACTGTACCCTCCACCCTGACCATCTCTGTACCCTCCACCCTGACCATCTCTATACTGTACCCTCCACCCTGACCATCTCTGTACCTCCACCCTGACCATCTCTGTACTGTACCCTCCACCCTGACCATCTCTGTACTGTACCCTCCACCCTGACCATCTCTATACTGTACCCTCCACCCTGACCATCTCTATACTGTACCCTCCACCCTGACCATCTCTATACTGTACCCTCCACCCTGACCATCTCTGTACCCTCCATCCTGACCATCTCTATACTGTACCCTCCACCCTGACCATCTCTATACTGTACCCTCCACCCTGACCATCTCTGTACCCTCCACCCTGACCATCTCTGTACCCTCCACCCTGACCATCTCTGTACTGTACCCTCCACCCTGACCATCTCTATACTGTACCCTCCACCCTGACCATCTCTATACTGTACCCTCCACCCTGACCATCTCTGTACCCTCCACCCTGACCATCTCTATACTGTACCCTCCACCCTGACCATCTCTATACTGTACCCTCCACCCTGACCATCTCTGTACTGTACCCTCCACCCTGACCATCTCTATACTGTACCCTCCACCCTGACCATCTCTATACTGTACCCTCCACCCTGACCATCTCTGTACTGTACCCTCCACCCTGACCATCTCTGTACTGTACCCTCCACCCTGACCATCTCTATACTGTACCCTCCACCCTGACCATCTCTGTACTGTACCCTCCACCCTGACCATCTCTATACTGTACCCTCCACCCTGACCATCTCTATACTATACCCTCCACCCTGACCATCTCTGTACCCTCCACCCTGACCATCTCTGTACTGTACCCTCCACCCTGACCATCTCTATGACTGTAAGTCTAAAAGCTCTGCTAAATGGCATATATTATTATTATTATCTCTATACTGTACCCTCCACCCTGACCATCTCTATACTGTACCCTCCACCCTGACCATCTCTGTACCCTCCACTCTGACCATCTTTATACTGTACCCTCCACCCTCACCATCTCTATACTGTACTCTCCACCCTGACCATCTCTATACCCTCCACCCTGTCCATCTCTGTACTGTACCCTCCACCCTGACCATCTCTATACTATACCCTCCACCCTGACCATCTCTGTACCCTCCACCCTGACCATCTCTATACTGTACCCTCCACCTTGACCATATCTATACTGTACCCTCCACCCTGACCATCTCTGTACCCTCCACCCTGTCCATCTCTGTACTGTACCCTCCACCCTGACCATCTCTGTACTGTACCCTCCACCCTGACCATCTCTATACTGTACCCTCCACCCTGTCCATCTCTGTACCCACCACCCCGACCATCTCTGTACCCTCCACCCTGACCATCTCTATACTGTACCCTCCACCCTGACCATCTCTGTACCCTCCACCCTGACCATCTCTATACTGTACCCTCCACCCTGACCATCTCTATACTGTACCCTCCACCCTGACCATCGCTGTACCCTCCACCCTGACCATCTCTGTACCCTCCACCCTGACCATCTCTATACTGCACCCTCCACCCTGACCATCTCTATACTGCACCCTCCACCCTGACCATCTCTATACTGTACCCTCCACCCTGACCATCTCTATACTGTACCCTCCACCCTGACCATCTCTGTACCCTCCACCCTGACCATCTCTATACTGTACCCTCCACCTGACCATCTCTATACTATACTCTCCACCCTGACCATCTCTATACTGTACCCTCCACCCTGACCATCTCTCTACTCTCCACCCTGACCATCTCTATACTGTACCCTCCACCCTGACCATCTCTGTACCCTCCACCCTGACCATCTCTATACTGTACCCTCCACCCTGACCATCTCTATACTGTACCCTCCACCCTGACAATCTCTGTACTGTACCCTCCACCCTGACCATCTCTATACTGTACCCTCCACCCTGACCATCTCTGTACTGTACCCTCCACTCTGACCATCTCTGTACTGTACCTTCCACCCTGACCATCTCTATACTGTACCCTCCACCCTGACCATCTCTATACTGGACCCTCCACCCTGACCATCTCTATACTGTACCCTCCACCCTGACCATCTCTATACTGTACCCTCCACCCTGACCATCTCTGTACCCTCCATCCTGACCATCTCTATACTGTACCCTCCACCCTGACCATCTCTATACTGTACCCTCCACCCTGACCATCTCTGTACCCTCCACCCTGACCATCTCTGTACCCTCCACCCTGACCATCTCTGTACTGTACCCTCCACCCTGACCATCTCTATACTGTACCCTCCACCCTGACCATCTCTATACTGTACCCTCCACCCTGACCATCTCTGTACTGTACCCTCCACCCTGACCATCTCTATACTGTACCCTCCACCCTGACCATCTCTATACTGTACCCTCCACCCTGACCATCTCTGTACTGTACCCTCCACCCTGACCATCTCTATACTGTACCCTCCACCCTGACCATCTCTATACTGTACCCTCCACCCTGACCATCTCTGTACTGTACCCTCCACCCTGACCATCTCTATACTGTACCCTCCACCCTGACCATCTCTATACTGTACCCTCCACCCTGACCATCTCTGTACTGTACCCTCCACCCTGACCATCTCTATACTGTACCCTCCACCCTGACCATCTCTATACTGTACCCTCCACCCTGACCATCTCTGTACCCTCCATCCTGACCATCTCTGTACCCTCCACCCTGACCATCTCTATACTGTACCCTCCACCCTGACCATCTCTATACTGTACCCTCCACCCTGACCATCTCTATACTGTACCCTCCACCCTGACCATCTCTGTACTCTCCACCCTGACCATCTCTGTACCCTCCACTCTGACCATCTTTATACTGTACCCTCCACCCTGACCATCTCTATACTGCACTCTCCACCCTGACCATCTCTATACTGTACCCTCCACCCTGACCATCTCTGTACCCTCCACCCTGTCCATCTCTGTACTGTACCCTCCACCCTGACCATCTCTATACTATACCCTCCACCCTGACCATCTCTGTACCCTCCACCCTGACCATCTCTATACTGTACCCTCCACCCTGACCATCTCTATACTGTACCCTCCACCCTGACCATCTCTGTATCCTCCACCCTGACCATCTCTGTACTGTACCCTCCACCCTGACCATCTCTGTACTGTACCCTCCACCCTGACCATCTCTATACTGTACCCTCCACCCTGACCATCTCTGTACACACCACCCCCCTGACCATTTCTGTACCCTCCACCCTGACCATCTCTATACTGTACCCTCCACCCTGACCATCTCTATACTATACTGTCCACCCTGACCATCTCTATACTATACCCTCCACCCTGACCATCTCTCTACCCTCCACCCTGACCATCTCTATACTATACTGTCCACCCTGACCATCTCTATACTATACCCTCCACCCTGACCATCTCTCTACCCTCCAACCTGACCATCTCTATACTGTACCCTCCACCCTGACCATCTCTGTACACACCACCCCGACCATCTCTCTACCCTCCAACCTGACCATCTCTATACTGTACCCTCCACCCTGACCATTTCTATACTGTACCCTCCACCCTGACCATCTCTATACTGTACCCTCCACCCTGACCATCTCTATACTGTACCCTCCACCCTGACCATCTCTGTGCCCTCCACCCTGACCATCTCTGTACCCTCCACCCTGACCATCTCTATACTGTACCCTCCACCCTGACCATCTCTATACTATACTGTCCACCCTGACCATCTCTATACTATACCCTCCACCCTGACCATCTCTCTACCCTCCAACCTGACCATCTCTATACTGTACCCTCCACCCTGACCATCTCTATACTGTACCCTCCACCCTGACCATCTCTATACTGTACCCTCCACCCTGACCATCTCTATACTGTACCCTCCACCCTGACCATCTCTATACTGTACCCTCCACCCTGACCATCTCTATACTGTACCCTCCACCCTGACCATCTCTATACTATACCCTCCACCCTGACCATCTCTGTACCCTCCATCCTGACCATCTCTGTACCCTCCACCCTGACCATCTCTGTACTGTACCCTCCACCCTGACCATCTCTATACTGTACCCTCCACCCTGACCATCTCTATACCCTCCACCCTGACCATCTCTATACTGTACCCTCCACCCTGTCCATCTCTGTACCCTCCACCCTGATCATCTCTGTACCCTCCACCCTGATCTCTATACTGTACCCTCCACCCTGACCATCTCTATACTGTACCCTCCACCCTGACCATCTCTGTACCCTCCACCCTGACCATCTCTATACTGTACCCTCCACCCTGACCATCTCTATACTATACTCTCCACCCTGACCATCTCTATACTGTACCCTCCACCCTGACCATCTCTCTACTCTCCACCCTGACCATCTCTATACTGTACCCTCCACCCTGACCATCTCTGTACCCTCCACCTCTGACCATCTCTATACTGTACCCTTCACCCTGACCATCTCTATACTATACTCTCCACCCTGACCATCTCTATACTGTACCCTCCACCCTGACCATCTCTATACTGTACCCTCCACCCTGACCATCTCTATACTGTACCCTCCACCCTGACCATCTCTGTATCCTCCACCCTGACCATCTCTATACTGTACCCTCCACCCTGACCATCTCTATACTGTACCCTCCACCCTGACCATCTCTATACTGTACCCTGCCACCCTGACCATCTCTGTACCCTCCACCCTGACCATCTCTGTACCCTCCACCCTGACCATCTCTGTACCCTCAACCCTGACCATCTCTGTACTGTACCCTCCACCCTGACCATCTCTATACTGTACCCTCCACTCTGACCATCTCTATACTGTACCCTCCACCCTGACCATCTCTGTACTGTACCCTCCACCCTGACCATCTCTGTACTGTACCCTCCACCCTGACCATCTCTATACTATACCCTCCACCCTGACCATCTCTGTACCCTCCATCCTGACCATCTCTGTACCCTCCACCCTGACCATCTCTGTACTGTACCCTCCACCCTGACCATCTCTATACTGTACCCTCCACCCTGACCATCTCTGTACCCTCCACTCTGACCATCTTTATACTGTACCCTCCACCCTGACCATCTCTATACTGTACTCTCCACCCTGACCATCTCTATACCCTCCACCCTGTCCATATCTGTACTGTACCCTCCACCCTGACCATCTCTATACTATACCCTCCAGCCTGACCATCTCTGTACCCTCCACCCTGACCATCTCTATACTGTACCCTCCACCCTGTCCATCTCTGTACCCACCACCCCGACCATCTCTGTACCCTCCACCCTGACCATCTCTATACTGTACCCTCCACCCTGACCATCTCTGTACCCTCCACCCTGACCATCTCTATACTGTACCCTCCACCCTGTCCATCTCTGTACCCTCCACCCTGACCATCTCTGTACCCTCCACCCTGACCATCTCTATACTGCAACCTCCACCCTGACCATCTCTATACTGTACCCTCCACCCTGACCATCTCTATACTGTACCCTCCACCCTGACCATCTCTGTACCCTCCACCCTGACCATCTCTATACTGTACCCTCCACCCTGACCATCTCTATACTATACTCTCCACCCTGACCATCTCTATACTGTACCCTCCACCCTGACCATCTCTCTACTCTCCACCCTGACCATCTCTATACTGTACCCTCCACCCTGACCATCTCTGTACCCTCCACCCTGACCATCTCTATACTGTACCCTCCACCCTGTCCATCTCTGTACCCACCACCCCGACCATCTCTGTACCCTCCACCCTGACCATCTCTATACTGTACCCTCCACCCTGACCATCTCTGTATCCTCCACCCTGACCATCTCTATACTGTACCCTCCACCCTGTCCATCTCTGTACCCTCCACCCTGACCATCTCTGTACCCTCCACCCTGACCATCTCTATACTGCACCCTCCACCCTGACCATCTCTATACTGTACCCTCCACCCTGACCATCTCTATACTGTACCCTCCACCCTGACCATCTCTGTACTGTACCCTCCACCCTGACCATCTCTATACTGTACCCTCCACCCTGACCATCTCTATACTGTACCCTCCACCCTGACCATCTCTGTACCCTCCACCCTGACCATCTCTATACTGTACCCTCCACCCTGACCATCTCTATACTATACCCTGACTCCACCCTGACCATCTCTATCTCTATACTGTACCCTCCACCCTGACCATCTCTGTACCCTCCACCCTGACCATCTCTATACTGTACCCTCCACCCTGACCATCTCTATACTATACTCTCCACCCTGACCATCTCTATACTGTACCCTCCACCCTGACCATCTCTCTACTCTCCACCCTGACCATCTCTATACTGTACCCTACACCCTGACCATCTCTGTACCCTCCACCCTGACCATCTCTATACTGTACCCTTCACCCTGACCATCTCTATACTATACTCTCCACCCTGACCATCTCTATACTGTACCCTCCACCCTGACCATCTCTATACTGTACCCTCCACCCTGACCATCTCTGTATCCTCCACCCTGACCATCTCTATACTGTACCCTCCACCCTGACCATCTCTATACTGTACCCTCCACCCTGACCATCTCTATACTGTACCCCGCCACCCTGACCATCTCTGTACCCTCCACCCTGACCATCTCTATACTGTACCCTCCACCCTGACCATCTCTGTACTCTCCACCCTGACCATCTCTGTACTATACCCTCCACCCTGACCATCTCTGTACTGTACCCTCCACCCTGACCATCTCTGTACTGTACCCTCCACCCTGACCATCTCTATACTGTACCCTCCACCCTGACCATCTCTATACTGGACCCTCCACCCTGACCATCTCTATACTGTACCCTCCACCCTGACCATCTCTATACTGTACCCTCCACCCTGACCATCTCTGTACCCTCCATCCTGACCATCTCTATACTGTACCCTCCACCCTGACCATCTCTATACTGTACCCTCCACCCTGACCATCTCTGTACCCTCCACCCTGACCATCTCTGTACCCTCCACCCTGACCATCTCTGTACTGTACCCTCCACCCTGACCATCTCTATACTGTACCCTCCACCCTGACCATCTCTATACTGTACCCTCCACCCTGACCATCTCTGTACTGTACCCTCCACCCTGACCATCTCTATACTGTACGCTCCACCCTGACCATCTCTATACTGTACCCTCCACCCTGACCATCTCTGTACTGTACCCTCCACCCTGACCATCTCTATACTGTACCCTCCACCCTGACCATCTCTATACTGTACCCTCCACCCTGACCATCTCTGTACTGTACCCTCCACCCTGACCATCTCTATACTGTATCCTCCACCCTGACCATCTCTATACTGTACCCTCCACCCTGACCATCTCTGTACTGTACCCTCCACCCTGACCATCTCTATACTGTACCCTCCTCCCTGACCATCTCTATACTATACCCTCCACCCTGACCATCTCTGTACCCTCCATCCTGACCATCTCTGTACCCTCCACCCTGACCATCTCTATACTGCACCCTCCACCCTGACCATCTCTATACTGTACCCTCCACCCTGACCATCTCTATACTGTACCCTCCACCCTGACCATCTCTGTACCCTCCATCCTGACCATCTCTATACTGTACCCTCCACCCTGACCATCTCTATACTGTACCCTCCACCCTGACCATCTCTGTACCCTCCACCCTGACCATCTCTGTACCCTCCACCCTGACCATCTCTGTACTGTACCCTCCACCCTGACCATCTCTATACTGTACCCTCCACCCTGACCATCTCTATACTGTACCCTCCACCCTGACCATCTCTGTACTGTACCCTCCACCCTGACCATCTCTATACTGTACGCTCCACCCTGACCATCTCTATACTGTACCCTCCACCCTGACCATCTCTGTACTGTACCCTCCACCCTGACCATCTCTATACTGTACCCTCCACCCTGACCATCTCTATACTGTACCCTCCACCCTGACCATCTCTGTACTGTACCCTCCACCCTGACCATCTCTATACTGTATCCTCCACCCTGACCATCTCTATACTGTACCCTCCACCCTGACCATCTCTGTACTGTACCCTCCACCCTGACCATCTCTATACTGTACCCTCCTCCCTGACCATCTCTATACTATACCCTCCACCCTGACCATCTCTGTACCCTCCATCCTGACCATCTCTGTACCCTCCACCCTGACCATCTCTATACTGCACCCTCCACCCTGACCATCTCTATACTGTACCCCGCCACCCTGACCATCTCTGTACCCTCCACCCTGACCATCTCTATACTGTACCCTCCACCCTGACCATCTCTGTACTCTCCACCCTGACCATCTCTGTACTATACCCTCCACCCTGACCATCGCTGTACTGTACCCTCCACCCTGACCATCTCTATACTGTACCCTCCACCCTGACCATCTCTATACTGTACCCTCCACTCTGACCATCTCTATACTGTACCCTCCACCCTGACCATCTCTGTACCCTCCATCCTGACCATCTCTATACTGTACCCTCCAACCTGACCATCTCTATACTGTACCCTCCACCCTGACCATCTCTGTACCCTCCACCCTGACCATCTCTGTACCCTCCACCCTGACCATCTCTGTACTGTACCCTCCACCCTGACCATCTCTATACTGTACCCTCCACCCTGACCATCTCTATACTGTACCCTCCACCCTGACCATCTCTGTACCCTCCACCCTGACCATCTCTATACTGTACGCTCCACCCTGACCATCTCTATACTGTACCCTCCACCCTGACCATCTCTGTACTGTACCCTCCACCCTGACCATCTCTATACTGTACCCTCCACCCTGACCATCTCTATACTGTACCCTCCACCCTGACCATCTCTGTACTGTACCCTCCACCCTGACCATCTCTGTACTGTACTCTCCACCCTGACCATCTCTATACTGTACCCTCCACCCTGACCATCTCTGTACTGTACCCTCCACCCTGACCATCTCTATACTGTACCCTCCTCCCTGACCATCTCTATACTATACCCTCCACCCTGACCATCTCTGTACCCTCCACCCTGACCATCTCTGTACTGTACCCTCCACCCTGACCATCTCTATGACTGTAAGTCGCTTTGGATAAAAGCGTCTGCTAAATGGCATATATTATTATTATTATTATCTATACTGTACCCTCCACCCTGACCATCTATATACTGTACCCTCCACCCTGACCATCTCTGTACCCTCCACTCTGACCATCTTTATACTGTACCCTCCACCCTGACCATCTCTATACTGCACTCTCCACCCTGACCATCTCTATACCCTCCACCCTGTCCATCTCTGTACTGTACCCTCCACCCTGACCATCTCTATACTATACCCTCCACCCTGACCATCTCTGTACCCTCCACCCTGACCATCTCTATACTGTACCCTCCACCTTGACCATATCTATACTGTACCCTCCACCCTGACCATCTCTGTATCCTCCACCCTGACCATCTCTGTACTGTACCCTCCTCCCTGACCATCTCTGTACTGTACCCTCCACCCTGACCATCTCTATACTGTACCCTCCACCCTGTCCATCTCTGTACACACCACCCCGACCATTTCTGTACCCTCCACCCTGACCATCTCTATACTGTACCCTCCACCCTGACCATCTCTGTACCCTCCACCCTGACCATCTCTATACTGTACCCTCCACCCTGACCATCTCTATACTGTACCCTCCACCCTGTCCATCGCTGTACCCTCCACCCTGACCATCTCTGTACCCTCCACCCTGACCATCTCTATACTGCACCCTCCACCCTGACCATCTCTATACTGCACCCTCCACCCTGACCATCTCTATACTGTACCCTCCACCCTGACCATCTCTATACTGTACCCTCCACCCTGACCATCTCTGTACCCTCCACCCTGACCATCTCTATACTGTACCCTCCAGCCTGACCATCTCTATACTATACTCTCCACCCTGACCATCTCTATACTGTACCCTCCACCCTGACCATCTCTCTACTCTCCACCCTGACCATCTCTATACTGTACCCTCCACCCTGACCATCTCTGTACCCTCCACCCTGACCATCTCTATACTGTACCCTCCACCCTGACCATCTCTATACTGTACCCTCCACCCTGACAATCTCTGTACTGTACCCTCCACCCTGACCATCTCTATACTGTACCCTCCACCCTGACCATCTCTGTACTGTACCCTCCACCCTGACCATCTCTGTACTGTACCCTCCACCCTGACCATCTCTATACTGTACCCTCCACCCTGACCATCTCTATACTGGACCCTCCACCCTGACCATCTCTATACTGTACCCTCCACCCTGACCATCTCTATACTGTACCCTCCACCCTGACCATCTCTGTACCCTCCATCCTGACCATCTCTATACTGTACCCTCCACCCTGACCATCTCTATACTGTACCCTCCACCCTGACCATCTCTGTACCCTCCACCCTGACCATCTCTGTACCCTCCACCCTGACCATCTCTGTACTGTACCCTCCACCCTGACCATCTCTATACTGTACCCTCCACCCTGACCATCTCTATACTGTACCCTCCACCCTGACCATCTCTGTACTGTACCCTCCACCCTGACCATCTCTATACTGTACGCTCCACCCTGACCATCTCTATACTGTACCCTCCACCCTGACCATCTCTGTACTGTACCCTCCACCCTGACCATCTCTATACTGTACCCTCCACCCTGACCATCTCTATACTGTACCCTCCACCCTGACCATCTCTGTACTGTACCCTCCACCCTGACCATCTCTATACTGTACCCTCCACCCTGACCATCTCTATACTGTACCCTCCACCCTGACCATCTCTGTACTGTACCCTCCACCCTGACCATCTCTATACTGTACCCTCCTCCCTGACCATCTCTATACTATACCCTCCACCCTGACCATCTCTGTACCCTCCATCCTGACCATCTCTGTACCCTCCACCCTGACCATCTCTATACTGTACCCTCCACCCTGACCATCTCTATACTGTACCCTCCACCCTGACCATCTCTATACTGTACCCTCCACCCTGACCATCTCTGTACTCTCCACCCTGACCATCTCTGTACCCTCCACTCTGACCATCTTTATACTGTACCCTCCACCCTGACCATCTCTATACTGCACTCTCCACCCTGACCATCTCTATACCCTCCACCCTGTCCATCTCTGTACTGTACCCTCCACCCTGACCATCTCTATACTATACCCTCCACCCTGACCATCTCTGTACCCTCCACCCTGACCATCTCTATACTGTACCCTCCACCTTGACCATATCTATACTGTACCCTCCACCCTGACCATCTCTGTATCCTCCACCCTGACCATCTCTGTACTGTACCCTCCTCCCTGACCATCTCTGTATTGTACCCTCCACCCTGACCATCTCTATACTGTACCCTCCACCCTGTCCATCTCTGTACACACCACCCCGACCATTTCTGTACCCTCCACCCTGACCATCTCTATACTGTACCCTCCACCCTGACCATCTCTATACTATACTGTCCACCCTGACCATCTCTATACTATACCCTCCACCCTGACCATCTCTCTACCCTCCACCCTGACCATCTCTATACTATACTGTCCACCCTGACCATCTCTATACTATACCCTCCACCCTGACCATCTCTCTACCCTCCAACCTGACCATCTCTATACTGTACCCTCCACCCTGACCATCTCTGTACACACCACCCCGACCATTTCTGTACCCTCCACCCTGACCATCTCTATACTGTACCCTCCACCCTGACCATCTCTATACTATACTGTCCACCCTGACCATCTCTATACTATACCCTCCACCCTGACCATCTCTCTACCCTCCAACCTGACCATCTCTATACTGTACCCTCCACCCTGACCATCTCTATACTGTACCCTCCACCCTGACCATTTCTATACTGTACCCTCCACCCTGACCATCTCTATACTGTACCCTCCACCCTGACCATCTCTATACTGTACCCTCCACCCTGACCATCTCTGTGCCCTCCACCCTGACCATCTCTGTACCCTCCACCCTGACCATCTCTATACTGTACCCTCCACCCTGACCATCTCTATACTATACTGTCCACCCTGACCATCTCTATACTATACCCTCCACCCTGACCATCTCTCTACCCTCCAACCTGACCATCTCTATACTGTACCCTCCACCCTGACCATCTCTATACTGTACCCTCCACCCTGACCATCTCTATACTGTACCCTCCACCCTGACCATCTCTATGCTGTACCCTCCACCCTGACCATCTCTCTACCCTCCACCCTGACCATCTCTGTACCCTCCACCCTGACCATCTCTCTACCCTCCACCCTGACCATCTTTCTACCCTCCACCCTGACCATCTCTCTACCCTCCACCCTGACCATCTCTCTACCCTCCACCCTGACCATCTCTCTACCCTCCACCCTGACCATCTCTCTCCCCTCCACCATGACCATCTCTCTCCCCCCCACCCTGACCAAACTATGATATTTTTCAGTGCCAATGCTGTGAGAAGTCCTTCACCAACTATTCGTACTTACAAGCCCACCTACAGCGCAGGCATCCGGAGCTGACAGACACAGGTCTGTGTCATATCTACACTCCTCAGATTTTTGTTCTTCTACCCGATTTAACTCTTTATTAGTAAGTAGTCAGTCAACACAATGGCTATCAGTCAACACACAATGCATTATAAAACACGTGTATGTGGTTAGGAGGTTTGAACAGCACTGTGTTATGTGATGTAGAGTACATTTTTCAATCCTGATATGTTCATTCAGTTGCCACTTAATCTTAATCTCTTTTATCCAGAGTGACTTACAGACCTGTGACCATTGAAGGTGGCGCATATGCCCCATGCAGGAATTTAACCTTCGACCTCATGTTGCCTTCGTGCTCCAATAGTCACTGAGTGGTTACGTTCCCTACTGTCTGTTGTCCTCTCCTCAGAGAGGCAGATAAATACTGTCCTGTAGTAGCTCAGTTGGTAGAGCATGGCGCTTGTAACGCCAGGGTAGTGGGTTCGATCCCCGGGACCACCCATACGTAGAATGTATGCACACATGACTGTAAGTCGCTTTGGATAAAAGCGTCTGCTAAATGGCATATATTATATTATATTATATTATTATATATTATATATATTATATTATATTATATTATTGTCCTCTCCTCAGAGAGGCAGATAACTACTGTCTGTTGTCCTCTCCTCAGAGAGGCAGAAGAAGAGGCAGGTGGAACAGATGGAGGATGGGATAGAGGAGCTGAGAGAGAGGCTGAAACTGTCCCAGACTAGACTGGACGTAGAGAGGGAAGCAGAGGCCCTTAGGAAACAGCAGGTAAAACCATACACAAGCGTGTTGCCTGCCTTGTGAGTGGGAGGCGAAAGAAAATTAATGGAAGGGAGACTTCAGGAGGTTGAAGCTACTCAGTATGATGATCCATTGTCAGAAAATGAGCTTATCGAGGTGTCAAGCCCATTGAGGAACTCTCCAAGGGCACCTGGTGGGCGATAGATTAGAACAATGTTAAGCTTTAGTGGACAAGTGATAGTGACAGCATGGAATTCAAATGAGGAGATGGACAGGTGAGAGAGGAGATGGACAGGTGACAGAGGAGATGGACAGGTGAGAGAGGAGATGGACAGGTGAGAGAGGAGATGGACAGGTTGAGAGAGGAGATGGACAGGTGAGTGAGGAGATGGACAGGTGAGTGAGGAGATGGACAGGTGAGTGAGGAGATGGACAGGTGACAGAGGAGATGGACAGGTGGTTGAGGAGATGGACAGGTGACAGAGGAGATGGACAGGTGGTTGAGGAGATGGACAGGTGACAGAGGAGATGGACAGGTGAGTGAGGAGATGGACAGGTAAGTGAGGAGATGGACAGGTGACAGAGGAAATGGACAGGTGAAAGAGGAGATGGACAGGTGAGTGAGGAAATGGACAGGTGAGTGAGGAGATGGACAGGTGAGTGAGGAGATGGACAGGTGAGAGAGGAGATGGACAGGTGACAGAGGAAATGGACAGGTGACAGAGGAGATGGACAGGTGAGTGAGGAAATGGACAGGTGAGTGAGGAGATGGACAGGTGAGTGAGGAGATGGACAGGTGAGTGAGGAGATGGACAGGTGAGTGAGGAGATGGACAGGTGAGTGAGGAGATGGACAGGTGAGAGAGGAGATGGACAGGTGACAGAGGAAATGGACAGGTGACAGAGGAGATGGACAGGTGAGTGAGGAAATGGACAGGTGAGTGAGGAGATGGACAGGTGAGTGAGGAGATGGACAGGTGACAGAGGAACTGGACAGGTGACAGAGGAGATGGACAGGTGAGTGAGGAAATGGACAGGTAACAGAGGAGATGGACAGGTGAGAGAGGAGATGGACAGGCGAGAGAGGAGATGGACAGGTGAGAGAGGAGATGGACAGGTGAGTGAGGAGATGGACAGGTGAGTGAGGAGATGGACAGGTGAGAGAGGAGATGGACAGGTGAGAGAGGAGATGGACAGGTGAGTGAGGAGATGGACAGGTTGAGAGAGGAGATGGACAGGTTGAGAGAGGAGATGGACAGGTGAGAGAGGAGATGGACAGGCGAGAGAGGGAGAAAAGAGAATCTCCACACAGGATACATTAGTAGTCCTGTGTCATCACCTTGACGACCAGATGCTCTCAGACTATGAGAGAAAATGTAGTCAGATGAAGAGAGAGCAGCTGGAGTAGCAGTGTTCTCTGAGGTGATCTATGAGCCTGAGAAGCTAGTTATATTCTCAGAAAAGAAGTGAAACCACTCCCCCTCCAAAACAGGCAGATTCAGGACAGTAATCTCCCTCCAATACAGGCAGATTCAGGACAGTTCTTCCCCTCCAATACAGGCAGATTCAGAACAGTACTCTCCCCAATACAGGCAGATTCAGGACAGTAATCTACCTCCAATACAGGCAGATTCAGGAAAGTTCTTCCCCTCCAATACAGGCAGGTTCAGGACAGTTCTCCCCCTCCAATACAGGCAGATTCAGGACATTACTCCCCCTCCAATACAGGCAGATTCAGGACAGTACTCTCCCTCCAATACATGCAGATTCAGGACAGTTGTTCCCCTCCAATACAGGCAGATTCAGGACAGTACTCTCCCTCCAATACAGGCATATTCAGGACAGTAATCTACCTCCAATACAGGCAGATTCAGGACAGTACTCCCCCTCCAATACAGGCAGGTTCAGGACAGTACTCCCCCTCCAATACAGGCAGGTTCAGGACAGTAATTTCCCTCCAATACAGGCAGGTTCAGGACAGTACTCCCCCTCAATACAGGCAGATTCAGGACAGCCGGCTAAAATGTTTTGCTCACGAGGTGGGGGCTCCCAACTAAAATGTAACTTAAGGCCCCCAAAAGGCTATGGCCTGCACTGACTGCCTGTGTGGGTGTAGATGTGGGTGTAGATGTGGGTGTAGATGTGGGCATAGATGTGGGTATAGATGTGGGTATAGTTGTGGGTATAGATGTGGCTATAGATGTGGGCATAGATGTGGGCGTAGATGTGGGCGTAGATGTGGGTGTAGATGTGGGTGTAGATGTGGGTATAGGTGTGGGTATAGATGTGGGTGTAGATGTGGGCGTAGATGTGGGTATAGATGTGGGTATAGGTGTGGGTATAGATGTGGCTATAGTTATGGGTGTAGATGTGGGTGTAGATGTGGGTATAGTTGTGGGTGTAGATGTGGGTATAGATGTGGGTATAGTTGTGGGTATAGTTGTGGGCATAGATGTGGGTATAGTTGTGGGTATAGATGTGGGTATAGTTGTGGGTATAGTTGTGGGCATAGATGTGGGTATAGATGTGGGCATAGATGTGGGTATAGTTGTGGGTGTAGATGTGGGTATAGTTGTGGGTGTAGATGTGGGTGTAGATGTGGGCATAGTTGTGGGTATAGATGTGGACATAGATGTGGGCGTAGATGTGGGTGTAGATGTGGGTATAGTTGTGGGCATAGATGTGGGTATAGATGTGGACATAGATGTGGGCGTAAATGTGGGTGTAGATGTGGGCATAGTTGTGGGTATAGATGTGGGTGTAGATGTGGGCATAGTTGTGGGTATAGATGTGGGCATAGATGTGTGTGTAGATGTGGACATAGTTGTGGGTATAGATGTGGGCATAGATTTGGGTGTAGATGTGGCCATAGTTGTGGGTATAGATGTGGACATAGATGTGGGCGTAGATGTGGGTGTAGATGTGGGTATAGTTGTGGGCATAGATGTGGGTATAGATGTGGACATAGATGTGGGCGTAGATGTGGGTGTAGATGTGGACATAGTTGTGGGTATAGATGTGGGCATAGATGTGGGTGTAGATGTGGGTATAGATGTGGGTGTAGATGTTGGTGTAGATGTGGGCATAGTTGTGGGTATAGATGTGGACGTAGATGTGGGCGTAGATGTGGGTATAGTTGTGGGCATAGATGTGGGTATAGATGTGGACGTAGATGTGGGTGTAGATGTGGGTGTAGATGTGGGTATAGATGTGGGCATAGATGTGGGTGTAGATGTGGACATAGTTGTGGGTATAGTTGTGGGTATAGTTGTGGGTATAGATGTGGGCATAGATGTGGGTGTAGATGTGGGCATAGTTGTGGTTATAGATGTGGGCGTAGATGTGGGTGTAGATGTGGGTATAGATGTGGGCATAGATGTGGGTATAGTTGTGGGTAGATGTGGGTATAGTTGTGGGCATAGATGTGGGTATAGTTGTGGGTAGATGTGGGTATAGATGTGGGCATAGATGTGGGTATAGTTGTGGGTAGATGTGGTATAGTTGTGGGCATAGATGTGGGCATAGATGTGGGTATAGTTGTGGGTAGATGTGGGTATAGTTGTGGGTAGATGTGGGTATAGTTGTGGGCATAGATGTGGGTATAGTTGTGGGTAGATGTGGGTATAGTTGTGGGTAGATGTGGGTATAGTTGTGGGTAGATGTGGGTATAGTTGTGGGTAGATGTGGGTATAGTTGTGGGTAGATGTGGGTATAGTTGTGGGTAGATGTGGGTATAGTTGTGGGTATAGTTGTGGGTACGTGCAGACCCACGAGCCGGTGTGGCCACTCATGATGAGTTCATATGTTTGTTGTTGCTGTGTTCCTCCTCCACCCCCTTCACAGTTTCCCATCCCAGATGTATATCTAAACTGCGGTGTCTCTCATGAGTGCTTCAATGGGTTTAACCAACAGGAGCTGGAAGATCAGCGAAGGAAAGAGACCTCGGCGAGAGAGAAGATGGAGAGCTGGAAAGAGGAGGAGAGGAAGAAGTTTCATGAGGAAATGAGGGACCTGAAGCAGCTGTTCCGGCAGGAGTTCAGAGATATGGCCAGCAGGAGCTCCTCCATCGAGGCTGTGAGTCCTATTCCCATTTTAAAGGACATGCATGAAAACAGGGGCTTAGTGGCGTGGTGGTAAAAGTGATGTTGAGTCAATCCAAGCTGTAGTGCTTTCCAGCCACTAGATGGCGCCACAGTGTAAAGAAAGAGCCCGTTTTCAAAAGCTCAAGCACGCACCCCCTGCTACTTGCCTAACACACAAAACCAGTATCAAGTCATTTTCCGATGGCCTTTGAAGCTATAATCCTTAATGGTGAAACAGTCACATCCGTTTGGGATATTACAACCAACAAGGTTTCTTTCCGCTCTGACATCATCGCACGCACAGTAGAACATCACAATATGTACCGCTAGTTAATACGTTTTTGTCACGTCGCCGTTGTACCCTCCTCTGATCCGTTTCATCATCAAAACAAAAACAATAACAGAGCTGCTGAAGCAAACGGTGCCTCTGTTCCCCCCCCCAAAAAGAGGATGCCATTTTTTTTAAAATATATATATATATTATTTTTTACATTCCTCAATGTATTCTTCTGAAACAAATACTTAATTCCAAACATGAAAATAAGTTCAGTTTTTTTTTTTTCACTTACTGTGTTGTCTCATGACTTAACAAGATGGGAAAACTCACTTGACAGAAACTGCAGGAGCTCCAGACCAGAGAAGAAGTGACTGTTTCTAACCTGGGCTCCTATCAAGAGGAGGAGGAGCTGCAGCAGAGAGAAGAGGCAGAGAAGAGGATGATGATGATGAAGAAGAAGATGTCTGAGCAGGTATGTATGTATGTATGTATGTATGTATGTATGTATGTATGTATGTATGTATGTATGTATGTATGTATGTATGTATGGTTGTATGTATGTATGTATGTATGTATGTATGTATGTATGTATGTATGTATGTATGTATGTATGTATGTATGTATGTATGTATGTATGTATGTATGTATGTATGTATGTATGTATGTATGTATGTATGTATGTATGTCATCACCAGCTGAGATGTCAGTATGTGGTCCATTAAGACATGTTGCTATGAAATCAGAACAATCGACACAAAGCTTTAAACTAAAAATCCATGTCGGTACTGGCCTTTTTTCCATCTCTGTCCGTCTCCTTCAGAAGCGTGAGTGGAACAAACGGTTTAAAGAGATCCAGAACAGGCACGTGTTGGAGAGAGACGAGGTAAGACGCACGTCTGTGCGTGTGTCGGGGGTTGGGTTGAAGAGCGGACACTAAAGTATTCTCCCCCTGACCTCCGCAGCTTCAGAGTGAGAATGATAGGTTGCAGCTGGCCCTGTCTGTAGAACACAGGTCGGACCGACACAGGCTAGAACAACAGGTCGCTACCCTGTCTGCCAGGGTCCAACAGAAAGACCGGCTCATCAGGTCTCAGGAGGATAAGGTGTGATCATCAGCTACCAAACACTATGCTGTTGCTGTTGATGCTGTCCATCTATAATCACGGCGGTACGTTAAGTCGTCGTCTTGGTCGAGAGCGTTTTTAATCAGGGTTGTAATTGCCATCTGTATTACAGATCAACAAGATGCCTAGAAGACCAGTGACAGGTAAAAACACAGGCCTATTTATTCTACACTTTGTTATTGTATTCAAGAAACTGTGTTCTAGAGAGGCAGCTCTTGGGGAACTGTGGGGGGGTCCGGGGGGGTTGACCCTGGATGCTTCTGTGTGTCGCTCTAAATGGGAGTCTGTTGGATGACTGGTGTGGTGTAGTTGGATGACTGGTGTGGTGTAGTTGGATGACTGGTGTGGTGTAGTTGGATGACTGGTGTGGTGTAGTTGTTGGATGACTGGTGTGGTGTAGTTGGATGACTGGTGTGGTGTAGTTGGATGACTGGTGTGGTGTAGTTGGATGACTGGTGTGGTGTAGTTGGATGACTGGTGTAGTTATTGGATGACTGGTGTGGTGTAGTTGGATGACTGGTGTGGTGTAGTTGTTGGATGACTGGTGTGGTGTAGTTATTGGATGACTGGTGTGGTGTAGTTGGATGACTGGTGTGGTGTAGTTATTGGATGACTGGTGTGGTGTAGTTGGATGACTGGTGTGGTGTAGTTATTGGATGACTGGTGTGATGTAGTTGGATGACTGGTGTGGTGTAGTTGGATGACTGGTGTGGTGTAGTTATTGGATGACTGGTGTGATGTAGTTGGATGACTGGTGTGATGTAGTTGGATGACTGGTGTGGTGTAGTTGGATGACTGGTGTGATGTAGTTGGATGACTGGTGTAGTTGTTGGATGACTGGTGTGGTGTAGTTGGATGACTGATGTGGTGTAGTTATTGGATGACTGGTGTGATGTAGTTGGATGACTGGTGTGATGTAGTTGGATGACTGGTGTGGTGTAGTTGGATGACTGGTGTAGTTGTTGGATGACTGGTGTGGTGTAGTTGGATGACTGGTGTGGTGTAGTTATTGGATGACTGGTGTGATGTAGTTGGATGACTGGTGTGATGTAGTTGGATGACTGGTGTGGTGTAGTTGGATGACTGGTGTGATGTAGTTGGATGACTGGTGTAGTTGTTGGATGACTGGTGTGGTGTAGTTGGATGACTGATGTGGTGTAGTTATTGGATGACTGGTGTGATGTAGTTGGATGACTGGTGTGATGTAGTTGGATGACTGGTGTGGTGTAGTTGGATGACTGGTGTAGTGTAGTTGTTGGATGACTGGTGTGATGTAGTTGGATGACTGGTGTGGTGTAGTTGTTGGATGACTGGTGTGATGTAGTTGGATGACTGGTGTGGTGTAGTTGGATGACTGGTGTGGTGTAGTTGGATGACTGGTGTGGTGTAGTTGTTGGATGACTGGTGTGGTGTAGTTGGATGACTGGTGTGGTGTAGTTGGATGACTGGTGTGGTGTAGTTGGATGACTGGTGTGGTGTAGTTGGATGACTGGTGTGGTGTAGTTGGATGACTGGTGTGGTGTAGTTGGATGACTGGTGTGGTGTAGTTGGATGACTGGTGTGGTGTAGTTGGATGACTGGTGTGATGTAGTTGTTGGATGACTGGTGTGGTATAGTTGTTGGATGACTGGTGTGGTGTAGTTGTTGGGATATATACTATGTTCTATTTTAATGTGATGGTTTTCTGTCAGATACTCCCATCAAACAAACGTTCCAACACTCCATGGAGGAGGAGGAAGAAGAAGAGGAGGAGGAGGAGGAAGAAGAAGAGGAAGAAAGTATGGATGAATCATGTATCTTTTGTTAGCTTTCTTTTTATAGAATAATACAGTCAACATCCTTTCGATATCTCCTAGATCTGGAGGACTCTGGTGAGACCAGGAGTAGACTGTTGGAGTCCCTCCGGAGGAACCCCGCCTTGGTGAAGGAGTTCAGACCCATACTAGAGGAAACCCTGGAGGAGAGGCTGGAGAAGATGGGTCTCAGAAAGGTACATGTATTGAATCAATCACTCAGTCAATTAAATCAGCAGTTGTCTTCGGAAATTATTCAGACCCTTTTGACTTTTCCACATTTTGTTACATTACAACCTTATTCTAAAATGGATTAAATAGTCCCCCCCCCCTCATCAATTGTGGCCAAAAGTTTTGAGAATGACACAAATATTCATTTTCACAAAGTCTGTTGCCTCAATTTGTATGATGGCAATTTGCATATACTCCAGAATGTTATGTAGAGTGATCAGATGAATTGCATTTAATTGCAAAGTCCCTCTTTACCATGCAAATGAACTGAATCCCCCAAAAAACATTTGTATTGCATTTCAGCCCTGCCACAAAAGGACCAGCTGACATCATGTCAGCGATTCTCTCGTTAGCACAGGTGTGAGTGTTGACGAGGACAAGGCTGGAAATCACTCTGTCATGCTGATTGAGTTCAAATAAGTGACTAGAAGCATCAAACAGAGGGTGGTGCTTGGAATCATTGTTCTTCCTCTGTCAACCATGGTTACCTGCAAGGAAACACATGCCGTCATCATTGCTTTGCACAAGAAGGGCTTCACAGGCAAGGATATTGCTGCCAGTAAGATTGCACCTAAATCAACCATATATCGGATCATCAAGAACTTCAAGGAGAGCGGTTCAATTGTTGTGAAAAGGCTTCAGGGCGCCCAACAAAGTCCAGGAAGCGCCAGGACCGTCTCCTAAAGTTGATTCAGCTGTGGGATCGGGGCACCACCAGTACAGAGCTTGCTCAGGAATGGCAGCAAGCAGGTGTGAGTGCATCTGCACGCACAGTGAGGTGAAGACTTTTGGATGACAGACTGATATTCAGCAAAAGGGTACAGGGATTGGACTGCTGAGGACTTGGGTAAAGTCATTTTCTCTGATGAATCCCCTTTCCGATTGTTTGGGGCATCTGGAAAAAAGCTAGTCCGGACAAGGTGAGCGCTATCATCAGTCCTGTGTCATTCCAACAGTAAAGCATCCATTCATGTGTGGGGTTGCTTCTCAGTCAAGGGTGTGGGCTCATTCACAATTGTGCCTAAGAACACAGCCATGAATAAAGAATGGTACCAACACATCCTCCGAGAGCAACTTCTCCCAACCATCCAGGAACAGATTGGTGACGAACAATGCCTTTTCCAGCATGATGGAGGTCCTTTCCATGAGGCAAAAGTGATAACTAATTGGCTTGGGGAATAAAACATTTATATTTTGGGTCCATGGAAACTCCCCAGACCTTAATCCCATTGAGAACGTGTGGTCAATCCAGAGATGTTCAATCGGGTTCAAGTCCAGGTTTTATCTGGGCTACTCAAGGACATTCAGAGACTTGTCCCGAAGCCACTCCTAAGTTTATCTTGGCTGTGTGCTTAGGGTGTTTCTCCTGTTGGAAAGTGAACCTTCATCCCAGTTTGAGGTCCTGAGCTTTCTGGAGCAGGTTTTCATCAAGGATCTCTCTGTACTTTGCTCTGTTCATCTTTCCCTCGATCCTAACTAGTCTCTTGGAAACCCTGCCTATTGAAAAACATTCCCACAGCATGATGCCGCCACCACCATGCTTCACCATAGATCGTGCCAGGTTTCCTCCAGACGTGACGCTTGGCATTCAGGCGAAAGAGTTAAATATTGGTTTCATCAGACCAGAGGATCTTGTTTCTCGTGGTTTGAGAGTCCTTTAGGTGCCATTTTGGCAAACTCCAAGCAGGCTGTCATGTGGCTTTTTTAGAGGAGTGGCTTCCATCTGGCCACTCTACCATAAAGGCCTGATTGGAGTGCTGCAGAGATGGTTGTCCTTCTGGAAGGTTCTCCTATCTCCACAGAGGAACTTTGGAGCTCTGTCAGGGTGACCATCAGGTTTTTGGTCACCTTCCTGACCAAGGCCCTTCTCACCCGATTGCTCAGTTTGGCCGGGCGGCCAGCTCTAGGAAGAGTCTTAGTGATTCCAAACTTCTTCCATTTAAGAATGATTGAGGCCACTGTGTTCTTGGGGACCTTCAATGCTGCAGATATTTTTAATTGGTACCCTTCCCCAGATCTGTGCCTCAACATAATCCTATCTCGGAGCTCTACGGACAATTCCTTTGACCTCATGGTTTGGTTTTTGCTCTGAAATGCACTGTCAACTGTGGGACCTTTATATAGACAGGTGTGTGCCTTTCCAAATGTCCAATCAATTAAATTTACCACAGGTGGACTCCAAGTTGTAGAAACATCTCAAGGATGATCAATGGAAACAGGATGCACCTGAGATCAATTTCGAGTTTCATCACAAAGGGTCTGAATACTTATGTAAATAGTATTTCAGTTTTTTTATTTAGACAACAAAAACTGTTTTCACTTTGTCATTATGGGGTGTTGTGTGTAGATTGAGAATTTTTAAAAATGGATTCCATTTTAGAATAAGGCTGTATTGTAAACAAAATGTTGGAAAAAGTCAAGGGTTCGGAATGCGCTGTATATAGAGTGTTCTCTCAGTGTTCTAGAATGTAGTGAAATATACATGTCTAAATGTCATTTTTATTTAGCCTATTGTCATCACGAATTACATACAATCAATCATTAGATTGTTCTCTACAATATTATAACCTAAGTATGCTTTTACTGAACAGTGTTGATTAAATACGTTTGTTAGTTTAGACCGCGGAGCTCTTGGTTGTATTTCTGTAACCGATGTGAAATGGCTAGCTAGTTAGCGGGGGTACGCGCTATAATAGCGTTTCAATCGGTAACGTCCCTTCGCTCCGAGACCTTGAAGTAGTTGTTCCCCTTGCTCTGCAAAGGGCCGTGGCTTTTGTGGAGCGATGGGTAACGATGCTTCGCGGGTGTCAGTTTTTGATGTGTGCAGGTTCGAGCCCAGGTCGGGGCGAGGAGAGAGGACGGAAGCTATACTGTTTACATCTCCCTCATATTTCCTCACTGGGAGGTGGTAACAGGTGTTTCTGCACTTTGGACCAATCAAAATCAACTTGATACCGCCGCCATTTTTCTTCTGTAGATCTCCGTTTTTTTCTCTCACTAAACCTG
Source organism: Oncorhynchus gorbuscha (assembly GCF_021184085.1). NCBI lineage: Eukaryota > Metazoa > Chordata > Actinopteri > Salmoniformes > Salmonidae > Oncorhynchus > Oncorhynchus gorbuscha. The sequence goes on along the minus strand of NC_060187.1, from coordinate 5,903,941 downwards.
GTCAGTCAACGTTGAGGGGCCGTTTCTATGGTGATTTAAAGGGAAAGACTCAGAAGTACATCATATTTTTTTTTTTATGTCAGAGGGAGGATTTGAAATTAATTTTGAAATTAATTTTATATATATATATATATATATAGGCTCAATTTTGTTTTGTGTTTCGCTGATTTCGTTTAGAAAAAAAGCCCATGTTAATCGCACACCAACCTGCAGCTACTAGCTAGCTTGTGAGTTTTGACTTTCAAAGTTAACGCCATTCTGCCCGCAGTGACAGCGTTCTGTTGAGCAGCGACCACTGTTGACGTTCCAGTCACTCTAATCATGTTACATTCTCAAGAGGTAGATTGTCTGTAACCTTTGAACCGTATATGGTAGAGACATATGGGGTGAACTAATGTTTTTCCGATTTAATTCTCTATTGAATGAACATATTTCATTAACATTTAACGAAATAATAATTCTATGTGTGAACATCCTACATGCAAGGAAATACACATTCAAGACAGTCCTCTTTTTTAAAATGTTTAAATTATTTATTTTTTTACCTTTATTTAACTAGGCAAGTCAGTTTAAGAACAAATTCTTATTTTCAATGACGGCCTAGGAACAGTGGGTTAACTGCCTTGTTCAGGGGCAGAACGACAGATCTGTACCCTTGTCAGCTCGGGGATTTGAACTTGCAACCTTTCGGTTACTAGTCCAACACTCTATCTGAAGTAGAAATCTGTAATTTTATTATAATCCCTTATGTAACATTCCAGGGAACCAAGGGTATATCCAAGAAGACCTTTAAGAGCCTGAGCATGTTGGTATCTGGTCAGCGACATCAGATGTCCAGACAGAAAGCAGACCTCCTGGAGCTCAGGGAGAGCCTGGCCAGAGAGCTGACGCGCAGAGTGCACGCCCTGCAGAGGAGCCAGGGGATCACCGTACCTAATTTACCCAGACAGGTTACCATACCCAGTACCACCCCTCAGTCCCACAGTAAGAACCAACACCAAGCTCTGTATTGTACCTAACCCTCAGGTCCAAGAACCATGTAACACAGCCTCACCTCCACTGGGATGTGCTTCTCAGTCTCTACATTCTCACATATACACTCCTGCTCTTAGTACAAAGGTTGGGCTCAATTATATTTCAATTTACTCAATTCAGGAAGTAAACTGAAATCCCCCAGATCTGCTTAGCACACTATCACGTTTGTCTTCAGAGAAGAGAAGTCCTAGCCGGGAGAAGAGTCCAAAAAGCAGACAGACACCAGTGAAGGTGAAGGCCTCCTTGAGGAAAAAGAAGGCTCCACAATCTCAACAGACACCAAGCACTCATAGAAAAAAGAACAGGTATGAAATACCCCACTGCCATGCCCACAGTATCTACTGAAATACCCCACTGCCATGCCCACAGTATCTACTGAAATACCCCACTGCCATGCCCACAGTATCTACTGAAATACCCAACTGCCATGCCCACAGTATCTACTGAAATACCCCACTGCCATGCCCACAGTATCTACTGAAATACCCCACTGCCATGTTTACAGTATCTACTGAAATACCCCACTGCCATGTTTACAGTATCTACTGAAATACCCCACTGCCATGCCCACAGTATCTACTGAAATACCCCACTGCCATGCCCACAGTATCTACTGAAATACCCCACTGCCATGCCCACAGTATCTACTGAAATACCCCACTGCCATGCCCACAGTATCTACTGAAATACCCCACTGCCATGCCCACAGTATCTACTGAAATACCCCACTGCCATGTTTACAGTATCTACTGAAATACCCCACTGCCATGTTTACAGTATCTACTGAAATACCCCACTGCCATGTTTACAGTATCTACTGAAATACCCCACTGCCATGTTTACAGTATCTACTGAAATACCCCACTGCCATGCCCACAGTATCTACTGAAATACCCCACTGCCATGCCCACAGTATCTACTGAAATACCCCACTGCCATGCCCACAGTATCTACTGAAATACCCCACTGCCATGCCCACAGTATCTACTGAAATACCCAACTGCCATGCCCACAGTATCTACTGAAATACCCCACTGCCATGCCCACAGTATCTACTGAAATACCCCACTGCCATGTTTACAGTATCTACTGAAATACCCCACTGCCATGTTTACAGTATCTACTGAAATACCCCACTGCCATGCCCACAGTATCTACTGAAATACCCCACTGCCATGCCCACAGTATCTACTGAAATACCCCACTGCCATGCCCACAGTATCTACTGAAATACCCCACTGCCATGCCCACAGTATCTACTGAAATACCCCACTGCCATGCCCACAGTATCTACTGAAATACCCCACTGCCATGTTTACAGTATCTACTGAAATACCCCACTGCCATGTTTACAGTATCTACTGAAATACCCCACTGCCATGTTTACAGTATCTACTGAAATACCCCACTGCCATGTTTACAGTATCTACTGAAATACCCCACTGCCATGCCCACAGTATCTACTGAAATACCCCACTGCCATGCCCACAGTATCTACTGAAATACCCCACTGCCATGCCCACAGTATCTACTGAAATACCCCACTGCCATGCCCACAGTATCTACTGAAATACCCCACTGCCATGTTTACAGTATCTACTGAAATACCCCACTGCCATGCCCACAGTATCTACTGAAATACCCCACTGCCATGTTTACAGTATCTACTGAAATACCCCACTGCCATGTTTACAGTATCTACTGAAATACCCCACTGCCATGCCCACAGTATCTACTGAAATACCCCACTGCCATGTTTACAGTATCTACTGAAATACCCCACTGCCATGTTTACAGTATCTACTGAAATACCCCACTGCCATGCCCACAGTATCTACTGAAATACCCCACTGCCATGCCCACAGTATCTACTGAAATACCCCACTGCCATGCCCACAGTATCTACTGAAATACCCCACTGCCATGCCCACAGTATCTACTGAAATACCCCACTGCCATGCCCACAGTATCTACTGAAATACCCCACTGCCATGCCCACAGTATCTACTGAAATACCCCACTGCCATGCCCACAGTATCTACTGAAATACCCCACTGCCATGCCCACAGTATCTACTGAAATACCCCACTGCCATGCCCACAGTATCTACTGAAATACCCCACTGCCATGCCCACAGTATCTACTGAAATACCCCACTGCCATGTTTACAGTATCTACTGAAATACCCCACTGCCATGCCCACAGTATCTACTGAAATACCCCACTGCCATGTTTACAGTATCTACTGAAATACCCCACTGCCATGTTTACAGTATCTACTGAAATACCCCACTGCCATGCCCACAGTATCTACTGAAATACCCCACTGCCATGTTTACAGTATCTACTGAAATACCCCACTGCCATGTTTACAGTATCTACTGAAATACCCCACTCCCATGTTTACAGTATCTACTGAAATACCCCACTGCCATGCCCACAGTATCTACTGAAATACCCCACTGCCATGCCCACAGTATCTACTGAAATACCCCACTGCCATGCCCACAATATCTACTGAAATACCCCACTGCCATGCCCACAGTATCTACTGAAATACCCCACTGCCATGTTTACAGTATCTACTGAAATACCCCACTGCCATGTTTACAGTATCTACTGAAATACCCCACTGCCATGCCCACAGTATCTACTGAAATACCCCACTGCCATGTTTACAGTATCTACTGAAATACCCCACTCCCATGTTTACAGTATCTACTGAAATACCCCACTGCCATGTTTACAGTATCTACTGAAATACCCCACTGCCATGTTTACAGTATCTACTGAAATACCCCACTCCCATGTTTACAGTATCTACTGAAATACCCCACTGCCATGCCCACAGTATCTACTGAAATACCCCACTGCCATGCCCACAGTATCTACTGAAATACCCCACTGCCATGCCCACAGTATCTACTGAAATACCCCACTGCCATGCCCACAGTATCTACTGAAATACCCCACTGCCATGCCCACAGTATCTACTGAAATACCCCACTGCCATGTTTACAGCATCTACTGAAATACCCCACTGCCATGTTTACAGTATCTACTGAAATATCCCACTGCCATGTTTACAGTATCTACTGAAATATCCCACTCTTCTCCTGTACTGTTTTGTACTGTACTTTACTGTCCTCTCCTTTCCTGTCCTCTCCTTTCCTGTCCTCTCCTCTCCTGTCCTCTCCTGTCCTCCCCTTTCCTGTCCTCTCCCCTCCTGTCCTCCCCTTTCCTGTCCTTTCCTGTCCTCTCCTTTCCTGTCTTCCCCTTTCCTGTCCTCCCCTTTCCTGTCCTCTCCTTTCCTGTCCTCCCCTTTCCCCTCCTTTCCTGTCCTTTCCTGTCCTCTCCTTTCCTGTCCTCCCCTTTCCTGTCCCCTCCTGTCCTTTCCTGTCCTCTCCTTTCCTGTCCTTTCCTGTCCTCTCCTTTCCTGTCCTCCCCTTTCCTGTCCTTTCCTCTCCTGTCCTTTCCTGTCCCCTCCTCCCCTTTCCTGTCCTCTCCTTTCCTGTCCTCCCCTTTCCTGTCCTCTCCTTTCCTGTCCTCCCCTTTCCTGTCCTTTCCTGTCCTCTCCTTTCCTGTCCTCTCCTTTCCTGTCCTTTCCTGTCCTTTCCTGTCCTCTCCTTTCCTGTCCTCCCCTTTCCTGTCCTCTCCTGTCCTCTCCTTTCCTGTCCTCTACTTTCCTGTCCTCTACTTTCCTATCCTCTCCTGTCCTCTCCTTTCCTCTCCTCTCCTTTCCTGTCCTCTCCTGTCCTCTCCTCTCCTGTCCTCTCCTGTCCTCTCCTTTCCTCTCCTTTCCTGTCCTCTCCTTTCCTGTCCTCTCCTGTCCTCTCCTTTCCTGTCCTCTCCTGTCCTCTCCTTTCCTGTCCTCTCCTTTCCTGTCCTCTCCTGTCCTCTCCTTTCCTCTCCTCTCCTTTCCTGTCCTCTCCTGTCCTCTCTTTTCCTGTCCTCTCTTTTCCTGTCCTCTCCTTTCCTCTCCTCTCCTTTCCTGTCCTCTCCTGTCCTCTCTTTTCCTGTCCTTTCTTTTCCTGTCCTCTCCTTTCCTCTCCTTTCCTCTCCTTTCCTGTCCTCTCCTGTCCTCTCTTTTCCTGTCCTCTCCTGTCCTCTCCTGTCCTCTCTTTTCCTGTCCTCTCTTTTCCTGTCCTCTCCTTTCCTATCCTCTCCTGCCCTCTCCTTTCCTCTCCTCTCCTTTCCTATCCTCTCCTGCCCTCTCCTTTCCTCTCCTCTCCTTTCCTGTCCTCTCCTCTCCTTTCCTGTCCTCTCCTGTCCTCTCTTTTCCTGTCCTCTCCTGTCCTCTCCTGCCCTCTCCTTTCCTCTCCTCTCCTTTCCTGTCCTCCCCTTTCCTGTCCTTTCCTGTCCTCTCCTTTCCTGTCCTCTCCTTTCCTGTCCTTTCCTGTCCTCTCCTTTCCTGTCCTCCCCTTTCCTGTCCTCTCCTGTCCTCTCCTTTCCTGTCCTCTACTTTCCTGTCCTCTACTTTCCTATCCTCTCCTGTCCTCTCCTTTCCTCTCCTCTCCTTTCCTGTCCTGTCCTGTCCTCTCCTTTCCTGTCCTCTCCTGTCCTCTCCTTTCCTGTCCTCTCCTGTCCTCTCCTTTCCTCTCCTTTCCTGTCCTCTCCTTTCCTGTCCTCTCCTGTCCTCTCCTTTCCTGTCCTCTCCTGTCCTGTCCTCTCCTGTCCTCTCCTTTCCTGTCCTCTCCTGTCCCTTTCTCCTTTTTCTGTCTCTCTGTCCTTTCCTGTCCTCTCTTTTCCTGTCCTCTCCTTTCCTGTCCTCTCCTGTCCTCTCCTGTCCTCTCCTGTCCTCTCTTTTCCTGTCCTCTCCTTTCCTATCCTCTCCTGCCCTCTCCTTTCCTCTGCTCTCCTTTCCTATCCTCTCCTGCCCTCTCCTTTCCTCTCCTCTCCTTTCCTGTCCTCTCCTGTCCTCTCTTTTCCTGTCCTCTCCTGTCCTCTCCTGTCCTCTCTTTTCCTGTCCTCTCCTTTCCTATCCTCTCCTGCCCTCTCCTTTCCTCTCCTCTCCTTTCCTATCCTCTCCTGCCCTCTCCTTTCCTCTCCTTTCCTGTCCTCTCCTCTCCTTTCCTGTCCTCTCCTGTCCTCTCTTTTCCTGTCCTCTCCTGTCCTCTCCTGTCCTCTCTTTTCCTGTCCTCTCCTGTCCTCTCCTGCCCTCTCCTTTCCTCTCCTCTCCTTTCCTATCCTCTCCTGCCCTCTCCTTTCCTCTCCTTTCCTATCCTCTCCTGCCCTCTCCTTTCCTCTCCTCTCCTTTCCTATCCTCTCCTGCCCTCTCCTTTCCTCTCCTTTCCTCTCCTGTCTCTCTCTCTTTCCTGTCCTCTCCTGTCCTCTCTTTTCCTGTCCTCTCCTGTCCTCTCCTTCCTTCCCTGTCCTCTCCTGTCCTCTCCTGCCCTCTCCTTTCCTCTCCTCTCCTTTCCTATCCTCTCCTGCCCTCTCCTTTCCTCTCCTTTCCTATCCTCTCCTGCCCTCTCCTTTCCTCTCCTTTCCTATCCTCTCCTGCCCTCTCCTTTCCCCTCCTCTCCTTTCCTGTCCTCTCCTCTCCTTTCCTGTGCTTTTCTGTCCTCTACGTTCCTGTCCTCTCCTGTCCTTTCCTTTTCTGTCCTCTACGTTCCTGTCCTCTCCTTTCCTATCCTCTCCTGCCCTCTCCTTTCCTGTCCTCTACTCTCCTGTCCTCTCCTTTCCTGTCCTCTCCTTTCCTGTCCTTACCTGTCCTCTCTTTTCCTGTCCTCTCCTGTCCTCTCTTTTCCTGTCCTCTCCTGTCTTCTCCTGTCCTCTACTTTCCTGTCCTCTACTTTCCTATCCTCTCCTGTCCTCTCCTTTCCTCTCCTCTCCTTTCCTGTCCTCTCCTTTCCTGTCCTCTCCTGTCCTCTCCTTTCCTGTCCTCTCCTGTCCTCCCCTTTCCTGTCCTCTCCTGTCCTCTCTTTTCCTGTCCTCTCCTGTCCTCTCCTGTCCTCTACTTTCCTGTCCTCTACTTTCCTATCCTCTCCTGTCCTCTCCTTTCCTCTCCTCTCCTTTCCTGTCCTCTCCTGCCCTCTCCTTTCCTGTCCTCTCCTGTCCTCTCCTTTCCTGTCCTCTCCTGTCCTCTCCTTTCCTGTCCTCTCCTGTCCTCTCCTTTCCTGTCCTTTCCTGTCCTCTCCTTTCCTGTCCTCTCCTGGCCTCTCCTTTCCTGTCCTCTCCTGTCCTCTCCTTTCCTGTCCTCTTCTGTCCTCTCTTTTCCTGTCCTCTCCTTTCCTATCCTCTCCTGCCCTCTCTTTTCCTGTCCTCTCCTTTCCTATCCTCTCCTGTCCTCTCCTTTCCTCTGCTCTCCTTTCCTATCCTCTCCTGTCCTCTCCTGTCCTCTCCTTTCCTCTCCTTTCCTGTCCTCTCTTTTCCTGTCCTCTCCTGTCCTCTCCTTTCCTGTCCTCTCCTGTCCTCTCTTTTCCTGTCCTCTCTTTTCCTGTCCTCTCCTGTCCTCTCCTTTCCTGTCCTCTCCTGTCCTCTCTTTTCCTGTCCTCTCCTTTCCTATCCTCTCCTGTCCTCTCCTTTCCTCTGCTCTCCTTTCCTATCCTCTCCTGCCCTCTCCTTTCCTCTCCTCTCCTTTCCTGTCCTCTCTTTTCCTGTCCTCTCCTGTCCTCTCCTTTCCTGTCCTCTCCTGTCCTCTCTTTTCCTGTCCTCTCCTTTCCTGTCCTCTCCTGTCCTCTCCTGTCCTCTCTTTTCCTGTCCTCTCCTGTCCTCTCCTGTCCTCTCTTTTCCTGTCCTCTCCTGTCCTCTCTTTTCCTGTCCTCTCCTTTCCTGTCCTCTCCTGTCATGTACTGTATTGTACTTACTTTAACCTCCCGAGGAGCCTAACCTAATATGCATTTCTCTTTCAGCACCTCTCCCTAGCTTGGGATTTGTTTTGTAAGAATGTGTTTTGAATAGGTTTCATTTTTATAATTGTGTCTGTTTAATGTTTAATGTAAAAAATAAAAAAAAGTTTTAAAAATGTAAATAAAATAAAATATATATATATTTCCCACCCCTCTTTAAATGTTTCCCACCCCTCAGAAACATGTCTTTCTCTTTCACCACCCCTCCCTTCAGTTCTGAGGATGAGACGTCAGGAGAAGACATTCCTTCTGTCACCAGCCCTGGCAGTAGGTCTGGTGTCTCTGTCTCCAGCCCTGGCAGTAGGTCTGGCCCCTCTGTGAGGGTGGTGCGGTCTGGATCCTGCTCAAGGCAGAAGTACCCCATGTCTGGTTCTACCCAGGGAGAGGACTGGTCTGGGACAGACACAGAGCTCTCAGAAGGGCCTACAAGTCTAACAACCCACCGTGGAGCACAAAATCAGACTGGTTTGTTTATTTGGATCTATTTTAGCCCACGATAAGGGCCAATCTTCAATGAATCCAAAAACGTATCATCTCACTATGTAAACCTTACAGTTCTACAAATTGTATTGTCATTGCATTGCTATACAGTAAGTTTTCATCTTGCCCAGGGCTCTAATAATGAGTATTGAAGAAGTATCAGGATTATTTCAGCTGGGTCCCTTGTTTTGTGTTGTCTGGGTCTGTAGTTAAAACCCTGACCAGAAGCTTGGAGAGACAGTTGAGTTCTCCAATGAACAAGCCAGTCGGAGGAACCAGAGTGGTGATGCCACCAGTAGCAGCCAAGGTCTTACCCAAACCCAAACCCAGGACAGCGTTAAAACCCCTACAGGTAAGAAATACAGCTCCTTCAGAAAGGATTTGCACTCTCTTGACTTTTTCCACCTTTTGTTGTGTTAACAGTCTGAATTTCAAAATGGACACATTTGTATTTTTTGTCACTGACCAAAACCCCATAATGTCAAAGTAGAACTATGTTTTTTTGTTGTTTTTTTATGTTTACAAATTAAACATTGAAAAACTGAAATGTCTTGAGTCAATAATTATTCAAACCCTTTGTTATGGCAAGCCCACATACTGTAGTTCAGGAGTCATAATATGCTTAACAAGTCACATAATAATTTACATGGATTCACTCTGTGTGCAATAATAGTGTTTAACATGATTTTTGAGTAACTACCTCATCTCTGTACCCCCCACACATACAATTATTCAAACACAGATTCAAACAGCAGGGAGGTTTTCCAACGCCTTGCAAAATACACATATTGGTAGATGGGTAAACAAAACAAAACAGACATTGAATAACCCTTTGAACATGGTGAAGTTATTCATTACACTTTGGATGGTGTATCAATACACCCAGTCACTACAAAGATACAGGCGTCCTTCCTAACTCAGTTGCCGGAGAGGAAGGAAACTACTCAAGGATTTCACCACGAGGCCAATAGTGACTTTAAAAACAATTACAGAGAAAAGAAGGAAGCCTGTACAGAATACAAATATTCCAAAACCTGCATCGTGTTTGCAACAAGGCACTAAAGTAATACTGAACCAACTGCGGAGCCTCCGGGGGGGCATGCAGAGGCCAAATTGAGCTCTAACAATGTGGAGGGCTCCGTATAGCTCCGCGTTGACATGATTGGTTGACGGTAGGTGGGGGGCGGTACATCCTGTATAAACACAAACTCACTTCCTTGAGAACTTCCTTCCTACAGCTCTACGCTGCTCCGCAAAGTACAAGAAGTATGAATGCCCTGACGTCTGCAGAGGCCGTTTCACCGTAAATGCTGTACGGCAAATGCAGACGTCGGATTGGCAATGCAGCACCACCTTTTACCCAGAAAGCCTGACAGCTCTAGATTGCTACCAAAGGTGCTTCTACAAAGTATTGACTCGTGTGTGTGTGTGTGTGTGTGTGTGTGAATACTTATGTGAATTTGATATTTCTGTATTTCATTTTCAATACATTTGCTAACATTTCTAAAAACATGTTTTCACTTTGTCATTATGGGTTAGTGTGTGTAGATGGGTGAATTTAAAAAAAGCATTTAATACATTTTAAAATTAAAATAACACAACAAAATGTAGAATAAGTCAAGGGGTATGAATACTTTCTGAAGGCTCCGTATATAACACTTAAGGATGTAGATATAATTATTTTATAATTTGTTGTAAGCATGTATAAGCCTTTATAATGTCTCTTGATGTATCAATATACTTTTATTTGTATATTTCCTCTCTCAATACTTCTATAGCATAGAGCTGTTTCTGTTTCTTTGTGTGATACCTACACGAGTGATTCAATATTCATACATGTTCCATTTTGTCCCAGTTATCGGACGAAGAAAGCGACCTAGAACTGTCTTCCATCGAGGAGCTCCTGTCCTTGCCGGTAGGGGGCCAGTCTCAGTCCCTAGGGGGGCGAGGGAGCACCGAGGTGGGCCTGGGAGGAACCTCAGGAACCAGCGTGTGGAGCTCCTCAACCAGCAGAGCAGGAGGGCTTTAATGCACTTTTCCTGTTTTTGCTATGTATCCTTTATTTATCCAGATGAGTGCCTTTTTCAATGTGCGTATGTGATATATGATTTACTCTCTTCCAAGTGTTAAAACAATTAGCAGAAGATGCATTCCAACGTGAAGAGGAGCTGGCGTGTAAATACCAGTTATAAAACAATAACAGAATAAAATAACCTTTCGGTTTTATTCCATTTTCCAGAATCAAGCTATACTCAGCAAAAATATAAACGCAACATGTTAAAGGGTTGGTCCAATGTTTCATGAGCTGAAATAAAAGATTACAGAAATGTTCCATATGCGCAATAAAAAGCATATTTCTCCCCCCAAAAAATGTATTGGAAAAAGTTGGAAAAAGGTGCATGTTGCGTTAATATTTTTGTTCCGTGTGTATATATATATAGCGACTTTCTTGGTCGGACTCAAACTATGTTGGGACTTTGAATGTGGTAATGACTTGCTTTTTTTTATAATCAGGAGATATAGTGCCTTCAGAAAGTTATGGCCTAAATAAGTTCAGGAGTAAAGATGTGCTTAACAAGTCACAGAATACGTTGCATGAACAATGTGTGCAATAATAGTGTTTAACACGATGCGGGTTTTGGAATATTTGTATTCTGTACAGGCTTCCTTCTTTTCTATGTAATTGTTTTAAAGTCATCGTTGACCTCGTGGTGAAATCCTGGAGCAGTTTCCTTCCTCTCCGCCAACTGAGTTAGGAATGACGCCTGTATCTTTGTGGTGACTGAGTGTATTGATACACCATCCAGAGTATAATTCACAACTTCACCATGCTCAAAAGGATATTCAATGTCTGCATTTTCATTTTATTTTTTACCCATCTACTAATAGGTGCTCTTCTTTGCGAGGCATTGGAAAACCTCCCTGGTCTTTGTGGTTGAATCTGTGTTTGAAATTCCCTGCTCGACTGAGGGACCTTACAGATAATTGTATGTGTGGTGTACAGAGATGAGGTAGTCGTTAAAAAATCATGTTCAACGCTATTATTGCAGACAGTGAGTCCATGCAACTTATTATGTGACTTGTTAAGCACATTTTTACTCCAGAACCTATTTAGGCCATAACAAAGGGGTTGAAAACTTATTGACAGTTTGAGCTCTTCATTTTTTAATGAATCTGTAAAAACATCTAAAAACATAATTCCACTTTGACAATATGGGGCGGTGTGTGTGTGTGTGTGTGTGTGTGTGTGTGTGTGTGTGTGTGTGTGTGTGTGTGTGTGTGTGTGTGTGTGTGTGTGTGTGTGTGTGTGTGTGTGTGTGTGTGTGTGTGTGTGTGTGTGTGTGTGTGTGTGTGTGTGTGTGTGTGGGCCAGTAACACAAAATATCAATTTAATCCATTTTCATTGCAAGTGGTGAATACTTCCTGCCACTGTAGGGATTTAGTACTGTATGTCGTTTTGTTTTTAATGATTTAATACTGTGTTGTTTTGTTTTTAATGATTTAGTACTGTATGTCGTTTTGTTTTTCATGATTTTGATATAGCTACTGTTAATATATATATTTTTATTTTCTCATTTGAAAGGAAATTACCAATATTCATATTTATAACATATTTCCCACTATTTCCACTATGAATAAATAATGAATAAATAATTAAATATTTCTACAATTCGATGTGTGAAGAAATTGATTGTTCATTAACCTTTTTTTAAATATATTTTATGCTGCGTTTTGAAAACAAAAAAAAAACAAACATGAAGTTCTGGAAATGTGATTCTTTTAATATAGATGCTTTAGAAAATTACAATATTGTCCCCTTAAATGCAGAATAACAAAAACACAGAAATATAAGAGAGCTCCAAGTACAAAAATAATGAATCAAACCTGAATAACTACTTCCTTCAAAGTTACCCTCTATAGCAACCCTCTATAGCAACCCTCTATAGCAACCCTCTATAGCAACCCTCTATAGCAACCCTCTATAGCAACCCTCTATAGCAACCCTCTATAGCAACCCTCTATAGCAACCCTCTATAGCAACCCTCTATAGCAACCCTCTATAGCAACCCTCTATAGCAACCCTCTATGAAACCTCTATAGCAACCCTCTATGAAACCTCTATAGCAACCCTCGATGAAACCTCTATAGCAACCCTCGATGAAACCTCTATAGCAACCCTCTATGAAACCTCTATAGCAACCCTCGATGAAACCTCTATAGCAACCCTCTATGAAACCTCTATAGCAACCCTCTATGAAACCTCTATAGCAACCCTCTATAGCAACCCTCTATAGCAACCCTCGATGAAACCTCTATAGCAACCCTCGATGAAACCTCTATAGCAACCCTCTATGAAACCTCTATAGCAACCCTCTATAGCAACCCTCTATGAAACCTCTATAGCAACCCTCTATAGCAACCCTCTATAGCAACCCTCGATGAAACCTCTATAGCAACCCTCGATGAAACCTCTATAGCAACCCTCGATGAAACCTCTATAGCAACCCTCGATGAAACCTCTATAGCAACCCTCTATAGCAACCCTCTATAGCAACCCTCGATGAAACCTCTATAGCAACCCTCTATGAAACCTCTATAGCAACCCTCGATGAAACCTCTATAGCAACCCTCGATGAAACCTCTATAGCAACCCTCTATGAAACCTCTATAGCAACCCTCTATGAAACCTCTATAGCAACCCTCGATGAAACCTCTATAGCAACCCTCGATGAAACCTCTATAGCAACCCTCTATGAAATCTCTATAGCAACCCTCTATGAAACCTCTATAGCAACCCTCTATGAAACCTCTATAGCAACCCTCTATGAAACCTCTATAGCAACCCTCTATAGCAACCCCCTATGAAACCTCTATAGCAACCCTCGATGAAACCTCTATAGCAACCCTCTATGAAACCTCTATAGCAACCCTCTATAGCAACCCTCTATAGCAACCCTCTATGAAACCTCTATAGCAACCCTCTATGAAACCTCTATAGCAACCCTCTATGAAACCTCTATAGCAACCCTCTATGAAACCTCTATAGCAACCCTCGATGAAACCTCTATAGCAACCCTCGATGAAACCTCTATAGCAACCCTCGATGAAACCTCTATAGCAACCCTCTATGAAACCTCTATAGCAACCCTCTATGAAACCTCTATAGCAACCCTCGATGAAACCTCTATAGCAACCCTCGATGAAACCTCTATAGCAACCCTCTATGAAATCTCTATAGCAACCCTCTATGAAACCTCTATAGCAACCCTCTATGAAACCTCTATAGCAACCCTCTATGAAACCTCTATAGCAACCCTCTATAGCAACCCCCTATGAAACCTCTATAGCAACCCTCTATGAAACCTCTATAGCAACCCTCTATGAAACCTCTATAGCAACCCTCTATGAAACCTCTATAGCAACCCTCTATGAAACCTCTATAGCAACCCTCTATGAAACCTCTATAGCAACCCTCGATGAAACCTCTATAGCAACCCTCTATGAAACCTCTATAGCAACCCTCTATGAAACCTCTATAGCAACCCTCTATGAAACCTCTATAGCAACCCTCTATGAAACCTCTATAGCAACCCTCTATGAAACCTCTATAGCAACCCTCGATGAAACCTCTATAGCAACCCTCTATGAAACCTCTATAGCAACCCTCGATGAAACCTCTATAGCAACCCTCGATGAAACCTCTATAGCAACCCTCGATGAAACCTCTATAGCAACCCTCTATGAAACCTCTATAGCAACCCTCGATGAAACCTCTATAGCAACCCTCTATGAAACCTCTATAGCAACCCTCTATGAAACCTCTATAGCAACCCTCGATGAAACCTCTATAGCAACCCTCTATGAAACCTCTATAGCAACCCTCGATGAAACCTCTATAGCAACCCTCTATGAAACCTCTATAGCAACCCTCTATGAAACCTCTATAGCAACCCTCGATGAAACCTCTATAGCAACCCTCGATGAAACCTCTATAGCAACCCTCGATGAAACCTCTATAGCAACCCTCGATGAAACCTCTATAGCAACCCTCTATGAAACCTCTATAGCAACCCTCTATGAAACCTCTATAGCAACCCTCTATGAAACCTCTATAGCAACCCTCGATGAAATCTCTATAGCAACCCTCGATGAAACCTCTATAGCAACCCTCGATGAAACCTCTATAGCAACCCTCTATGAAACCTCTATAGCAACCCTCGATGAAACCCTCGATGAAACTCTATAGCAACCCTCTATGAAACCTCTATAGCAACCCTCGATGAAACCTCTATAGCAACCCTCTATGAAACCTCTATAGCAACCCTCTATGAAACCTCTATAGCAACCCTCTATGAAACCTCTATAGCAACCCTCGATGAAACCTTTATAGCAACCCTCTATGAAACCTCTATAGCAACCCTCGATGAAACCTCTATAGCAACCCTCTATGAAACCTCTATAGCAACCCTCTATGAAACCTCTATAGCAACCCTCGATGAAACCTCTATAGCAACCCTCTATGAAACCTCTATAGCAACCCTCTATGAAACCTCTATAGCAACCCTCTATGAAACCTCTATAGCAACCCTCGATGAAACCTCTATAGCAACCCTCTATGAAACCTCTATAGCAACCCCTATGAAACCTCTATAGCAACCTCTATAGCAACCCTCTATGAAACCTCTATAGCAACCCTCTATGAAACCTCTATAGCAACCCTCTATGAAACCTCTATAGCAACCCTCGATGAAACCTCTATAGCAACCCTCGATGAAACCTCTATAGCAACCCTCTATGAAACCTCTATAGCAACCCTCTATGAAACCTTTATAGCAACCCTCGATGAAACCTCTATAGCAACCCTCTATGAAACCTCTATAGCAACCCCCTATGAAACCTCTATAGCAACCCTCTATGAAACCTCCATTGCAACCCTCTATGAAACCTCTATAGCAACCCTCTATGAAACCTCTATAGCAACCCCTATGAAACCTCTATAGCAACCCTCGATGAAACCTCTATAGCAACCCTCTATGAAACCTCTATAGCAACCCTCTATGAAACCTCTATAGCAACCCTCTATGAAACCTTTATAGCAACCCTCGATGAAACCTCTATAGCAACCCTCTATGAAACCTCTATAGCAACCCTCTATGAAACCTCTATAGCAACCCTCTATGAAACCTCT
Source organism: Oncorhynchus gorbuscha (assembly GCF_021184085.1). Lineage (NCBI taxonomy): Eukaryota > Metazoa > Chordata > Actinopteri > Salmoniformes > Salmonidae > Oncorhynchus > Oncorhynchus gorbuscha. The sequence goes on along the minus strand of NC_060187.1, from coordinate 5,888,386 downwards.
ATAGCAACCCCCTATGAAACCTCTATAGCAACCCTCTATGAAACCTCCATTGCAACCCTCTATGAAACCTCTATAGCAACCCTCTATGAAACCTCTATAGCAACCCCCTATGAAACCTCTATAGCAACCCTCGATGAAACCTCTATAGCAACCCTCTATGAAACCTCTATAGCAACCCTCTATGAAACCTCTATAGCAACCCTCTATGAAACCTTTATAGCAACCCTCGATGAAACCTCTATAGCAACCCTCTATGAAACCTCTATAGCAACCCTCGATGAAACCTCTATAGCAACCCTCGATGAAACCTCCATTGCAACCCTCTATGAAACCTCTATAGCAACCATCTATGAAACCTCTATAGCAACCCTCTGTGAAACCTCTATAGCAACCCTCGATGAAACCTCTATAGCAACCCTCTATGAAACCTCTATTGCAACCCTCTATAGCAACCCTCTATGAAACCTCTATAGCAACCCTCTATGAAACCTCTATAGCAACCCTCTATGAAATCTTCTAAGCCCTTCAGAGCTACATGAGATTGGCATCGATACATTAAAACAGTTTTGCTTCGTTTCAGAGAACCTCTAAAACCTAACGGTACATAATATTATATTCTTCACACATATTGCTGGTTGGATTGTCTCCCATCCATACTCTGGGCTCTGAAAGAATCGTCATAGGCCGTTCTGGGTCTGGTGTTAGCTTTGTAAACTGTTGTGTGTTGGGAAGCAGGCTTGTAGGCCATCCCATAACTGAGGTAGAAAGAAAACAAAATGGATTCTATTTGTGATTAAGAATAACACGGGAATATTCAGGAATTACTTGAAAGTTTGGTCACACTCTTAACTTTAATGTATAAGCCGTGTATGAGGCATGTGTTTCATGATTTGAAAGTTCTTTTTATGTTTTTTTTCTTCTTCTTGAGAATGATGTCATTTTATGGAGGGAATGTTTCTCTGACTCGTGATCTGGTGGAGAAAAATGTAACTTACTTTGGTCTCTTCTCCTCTGGAACCATCCCCCGACAGGCCATACACATCATAACCCCTCCCACAACCAGCACGGCTCCGCCTATCCACCCCACAAAGAGGGCGGAGCCAAAGGTGTACCTGAGAAACCAAGGAGATACATTGACACGTTTAAAAAAAAATACAAATTGCCATCATCACCTTATAATTGATACCAACTTATGTACCAAGTCTTTGCCACCCAAATACCACACTCTTCCCTACATAGTGTACTACTTTTGACCAGGGCCCACATATTCATTTTATACCACTTGTTCATGTCCACTAATAGACACTGGTCAATAGTTGTACACTATATATGGAATAAGGTGCCATTTGGGACACAACAAAAGTGAATTCTTCTCATGTTGCAGTTAAAGGGCCAATACAGTTTTTTTTTTTTACTTGATTTTGCCATTTGTTTTGATGATATTTCCACACTATGAGGTTGAAAATAACCCCCCAAAAATTCTGTAAGAGCTGTTTGAAAAATAATGCCTGGAATTTTTGGCCCAGATCATGACATCACAATCTGATCAGATTTTTTTTTGACCAATGACCAGTCATCTTTTATTTGCATATGTATCCTCCTACTTTAAAGGGGTAAGCTGGGTAGGCTCTAGAGTCCAGACGATCCTATCCACCAATCAGGGCTGTGTACGTAAATATATTTACATTTGTATTGACACGCCCACAAGATTAGACCGAGCGTTTTCAATTACACAAATGATACAAAAATATATTTGGAGTTACTCTATTTAAAAAATGATAATAAACACACACACTGATTTATTAGACTACAGTGACAATTAAAACAATGAATAAAAGAGGGCTTTAATGTACCTGGGAGTGAGAGAGCCTCCCATTCCTCCTAATCCTCCCCCCAGTACTCCTCCTCCTCCATATTCACCACCTGCATAGGTGGTGAACCGGAAGCTGCTAACGATTAGGTTGGCAAAGACCGACACTCCAGCAATGCCACAAACACCTAAGGAGGATGGAAATTACATTGGCATTTTCAGATCACACAAATGTGTCTTTTTGGCTTTAAACCCAAATTTGAATCAGAAAGATTTTGCTTGCCAGTTATGAACATCAATACCAAAACATCACCAAAACATTATCACAACATCACCTCACCTCCGAGCAGAAACATGACCCCGGAGGTCAACGTCATGGTAGCCTTGACGCTGTCCTCCATTTTCCCCATCTTCAGACACTTGAGGGCAAAGATGGCGACCAGACACCCGATGGCTCCCAGGACCATCCCAACTATCATCAGGGCCCGCACAGCTTGGAGCATAGCTAAAACACACAGTCAGATAGACTAGTCTACAGGTCAAACCAAAACATTCAGTCAGATCTACTTGTCTTTATTTGGTACTTAGGTGACCTGTTATTGTGTGTATCCTATAAGTACTGCTTTCCTTTGTTGTGTGTGTGTGGGGGACAGGGTCTACTAAGCTAACATTTGGAATTGTTTTAAGAAGGTCAAACCATGGCTCATTTAGCTCTTTTAGGACCCCTGTGCGTCCCCTGTAGGTCCCCCCTGTAGGTCTCAATTTATAAAAATATATAATTTTCTGATAAAATATAGAATATGGCCTTTACTGCTATAGCCCATAGAAATGTATGAAATAACACATTCATGAATTGCAAAAAAGACATTCAAAAAATAAATCACAAGGAATAAAGTTTGGAAGTGTCTGTCCTATATCTAGGAGATATAAAAAAAAGTTTTGTTTTGTTTGGAAACATATTTAACCCACATTACTTTTGCGGAAAACTACTTCCATAAAAATGTTTTAACCGGTAACGGATTACCTTCAGACAAGTCCCATGACGTTGACCTCCGGGGTCATGTTTCTGCTCGGAGGTGAGGTGATGTTGTGGTAATGTTTTGGTGATGTTTTGGTGTCATGGGACACTTGCGGGGACTGTAGAACACCATCGTGTTCGTGAGAGTCTCTTCTTTCCAAATCGTTCGGACGCCATTGAAATTTTCGTGAGAAGACCGGGTTTCAAGACGTCTCGTGACAAACAGAGCTGTAGCTCTGCCACAGTCCACTGCAGTTGTGAGAAGACCCGAGTTTCAGGATGTCTCGTGACAAACGGAGCTGTAGCTCTGCCACAGTCCACTGCAGATGTGAGAAGACCCGAGTTTCAGGACGTCTCGTGATAAATTAGATGAGGAAGAAATACATCGACGAATGTGGTGGATTAAAACGCAGCCCGTGCTTAAACAAATATCTCTGGTGCGTCTATCAACTCTAGGGTATTTTTTATTTAGAGATTGAACTGATCTAGTAAAGTTGTTTAAATCAACACAACTAGATTTTGTGAAACAAAAACAAATATCTCTAGTGCGTCTATCAAAACTAAATTTTGTGAGAAAAACAAACAAATTTGACCTTTTATTGTCCATGGCCTTTTCATCATGGCCTCTATTCTTTAAAATGAACCACCTTACTAAACTATATTTTGTTTAGCAGGAAGATAATCTCCCTTCCTGTTTTTAACAAGCACTGTTAAAGATCAAACACTGCTGAAGAAACTAGATTAGAAATGCTCAAAATGGTTTGTTTCAAAGTCAAGTGAAAGAAACAAATGTTTGTTTTATTCCATTAATGAATGTGTATTTATATAAAGAAATGTAGTATATTGTTTTGACAGAGACACACCTTTGAGATGTACTCGACATATAAAACTTAATCAAGACACAACTGAGAAATAATGGTTCTGTAAACCCCAAATGGCTGTGGCAGCAGATATCAAAAACTGGCCCGATGCAACCAGCATAAAGCCGATAAATTATCTTTGTGGCGGCCATTTTAGGTTCCTTTTTTGTTCGATGTCAAACCCCTCCTTGTCTTCATGATGTAAATGAAGTCATGAAATGGCTGTCTATCCTCTGGTTCTTATCACTATGTACTCTTGAACAGGGAACGAACCTTATCAGGTGTTTGCAAATCATTTTCATGAGTTGTTGTCACAGTTTCGGGCAACGGTTGTACTTTCAGCAAGAGTTTCCACGCTTACGTAACTAACGAAGGGTGTGCCTCCATTACCTTATTTTCATATGTGGTTCTCGGGGAACAAAATTCAAACTATTTAGCCATTTCCCAATCACTACAAACACTACAATATTAACCTACTTCTTATTTATGATCCTGAGTCTATCCCCACAGTGGTGTGACTCTTACTGATCCATCAATATTACCATCTATTCATACATCGTGTAAATTAACCTAGCATAAACTAATATCCTACTTTCCTGGCTTTTTTTTGTGTGTGTAATAAAATGGACATTTGTCCAACTTACTATAGTCAGTTGCCTTCAATGAACTATTGAACTGGATCCATAGTAACTGAGTAAACTAAACTATCACAGTAAATCACGTATTACATGTTGAGACAAAGATCTTGTGTCATGTCAACTTGTTGCTCTGGTCACTACTGTGTAGAGGAGAGGCTGGCGCAACTGTACGAGGACAATGGCGGTCGTCCGTACCTGGTTAACCCAGGAAGTAAGGTTGGTAATGGTGAATGTTTTTTTTATTTAAATAAGGAAAACTCCAGCACGTCAGTGATCTTGATGCCAACCATTTAATGGATCTAATTCTCCAATGTTTTGGTTTCAGTCAAACTTTAATCAGAATATTTGGCATAGTGTTTATTTATTTAACCTTTATTTAACTAGGCAAGTCAGTTAAGAACAAATTCTTATTTTCAATGGCAACCTAGGAACAGTGGGTTAACTGCCTGTTCAGGGGCAGAACGATAGATTTGCACCTTGTCAGCTCAGGGGTTTGAACTTGCAACCTTCTGGTTACTAGTCCAACGCTCTAACCACTAGGCTACCCTGCCGTACCTGGTAGCCCCAGGATGGTGAAGTAGGGTCGGCACTCTGTGAATCCGGAGCTCTGCCGGACACAGGATCTCCAGAGTCCTGAGTAGGAGAAGATGGCGGTCACAGGGTTGTCGTACAGGTCCTCCGTTGCCCACTGGTCCATCCCAGTGGCGGCTATAATCCCACCCACCCCCAGCAGGCTCAGCACAAAGCCCATCACCTGGCACAGGGTCGCCGCCATGATGCAGATGCCTCTCTCTCTCTCTCTCTCTCTCTCTCTGTCTCGGTGGGAAACCAACTCCTACCTCTCTGTCTCTCTGGTGAAGCTAACGTTCAACGCTATCACAACTTCTTCTTTCTTCTCTCGGTAGGCAAAAATAACAAAAAGCAAACAAAAAATCGGAACTTTATCTACTACAGAGTCTCTCAGCTTCTGATTGTTTCTAATGCCACAGTGCCAACACTGAGACTGGGCTTTTTTTTGACTCGCTGTGTTTCAAGTGAATCTGATACTGGCAGGCTTGACCTCATGAAAGACTGTTACATCTGTCCTTCTGTGTTTGCCCACTGCTGCCAAGTCATCGCCTACGTCCCGAATGCCACCCTATTCCCTTATATGGTGCACTTCATTTGACCATGATCTCTGGGCAAAAGTAGTTCACTATATAGCAAATAGGGTGGCATTCGGGACGTACCCCTTACAGTTGGGAGGGGCGTAGGAGGTTACGGGAGGTGTAACGGTCACACAGGAAGCTAAGAGGTTGACCAAAACTTTGATAACAAGACTACGTATTCAATTTATGAATTGTTACTCCACATTTAGCCCAGGGGGTCCTCTCATTACATCAGTGTGGGGGGTTCCAGTCATTACATCAGTGTGTGGGGGGAGGCGGGTTCCTCCCATTACATCAGTATGGGGGTTCCTCTCATTACATCAGTGTGGGGGGCGGGGGTTCCTCTCATTACATCAGTGTGTGGGGGGAGGCGGGTTCCTCCCATTACATCAGTATGGGGGGTTCCTCTCATTACATCAGTGTGTGGGGGGGTTCCTCTCATTACATCAGGGGGGGGTTCCTCTCATTACATCAGGGGGGGGTTCTCACAAGAGTTTCTCAAACTGATCTGAGAACCTAGAAGTCAAATGAACACTCAACCTACAGTATTTAACATGTATATTTGATGTCTATACTTTGTAGCTAAGCAGCATGAAGTCAGATATTTCTCTATACAAGCAGTTTTTATTGATTTTTTAGATTCATGCCTTAAACTTAAGGATACACAGTAAGTATCTACCGCGTCTTTGATGTGGATAGAAAAGCATTTGCTACTTTGGTTCTGTGTTTTGTGTCTGTTTCTGTCCCTTTTTAATAATGACACCCGGTGACTCTATTGACACACTGTAGTTCTGTATCACCACCAGCCAGCCAGCCAGCCAGTCAGCCAGTCAGCCAGTCAAGCTAAGGTAAATAGAAAATACTGATATGATTGTATCGTTGTGGAGAACTGAAACCAATTTGACAAAGGCTGATATCTTGAAAAGAAATGTCAGGCACCTGCGTTCGAGAGAGACACAAAATATCGGTAATTTCAGGTCATTGAACATAACATCCTAAAGATGAAATGGATTTATTCAACAGAATATGCCGGTTCCTGACAGAAAAATATCTGTTATAGTAGCACAAATTTAATTTGGAAAAGTATTTTTTTTTTTAAACTTTGCTAGAAGTACGTTATATATTTAATATGATTGAAAGTGACAGAAAGAATGATGGCTGTACCTGAAAGCTATACCGGCTCATTCTAACAAACAGAAAGGCCAATGTCTCTTTGTAGTTTATGAAAATGTGAGAGTGAACAGAGATATGCTGTGAGACTGTATTGTAGTGCAATGGCCTTCTCATTTCGTTAGAACTCTAATCAGTTAGATAAAGAGATTAGATGGGGGTTCGCCCAGAGAAATGGAGCAGATACGGTGCCTGTAGTAGACCACCTCAACGGTCTGATAAGACATGAACAGAACACAAGTATTTTTTATCATTCCTGGGAACAGGGTTCAATAAATACTAAGCTATAATATTTAATAAAAGTTGTTTTATAGTTTTAGAATAATGGAATTTAGGTGTCATGGATCCCTCTGGGAACTTTCATTACGTACACCTGGCTCCTATTGTCACGACTTCCACCGAAGGTGGTTCCTCTCCTTGTTCGGGCGGTGCTCGGGCGGTGCTCGGGCGGTGCTCGGAGGTCGTGGTCGCCGGCCTACTAGCCATCACAGATCCATTTTTCTTTTTCCATTTGTTTTGTCCACATTCCTCTATGTGTATATTTACAGCTGTTTCCCCGCTTAGGCTTGTGTGGGATTATTTTCATGTTGCTTGTGGAGGTTTATTCACGTGTGTTTATTATAGTGAGGAGCGTTGTTTTTTTTCTCCTTCCGTGAGTAACTGTGAGTTCCCATTGTCTTGGGCGGTATTCTTTTGTGTTTGTACCTGTACCTATTAAAAAACACTAGATTGACTTCTCTGCTTGACTCCTTACCTACCTTCAGAAAGAAAGCACAACACCTATTCCCACTGATTGTATTTGTATACAGTGAGGGGGAAAAGTATTTGATCGCCTGCTGATTTTGTACGTTTGCCCACTGACAAAGAAATGATCGGTCAAAAATTTGAATGGTAGGTTTATTTGAACAGTGAGAGACAGAATAACAACAAAAACATCCAGAAAAACACATGTCAAAAATGTTATTAATTGATTTGCATTTTTTAATGAGGGAAATAAGTATTTGACCCTTCTGCAAAACATGACTTAGTACTTGGTGGCAAAACCCTTGTTGGCAATCACCGAGGTCAGACGTTTCTTGTAGTTGGCCACCAGGTTTGCACACATCTCAGGAGGGATTTTGTCCCACTCCTCTTTGCAGATCTTCTCCAAGTCATTAAAGTTTCAAGGCTGACGTTTATCAACTTGAACCTTCAGCTGCCTCAACAGATTTTCTATGGGATTATGGTCTGGAGACTGGATAGGCCACTCCAGGACTTTAATGTGTTTTTTCTTGAGCCACTCCTTTGTTGCTTTAGTCGTGTGTTTTGGGTCATTGTCATGCTGGAATACCCATCCACGACCCATTTTCAATGCCCTGGCTGAGGGAAGGAGATTCTCACCCAAGATTTGACGGTACATGCCCCCATCCATCGTCCCTTTGATGCAGTGAAGATGTCCTGTCCCCTTAGCAGAAAAACACCCCCAAAGCATAATGTTTCCACCTCCATGTTTGACGGTGGGGATGGTGTTCTTGGGGTCATAGGCAGCATTCCTCCTCCTCCAAACACGGCGAGTTGAGTTGATGCCAAAGAGCTCCATTTTGGTCTCATCTGACCACAACACTTTCACCCAGTTGTCCTCTGAATCATTCAGATGTTCATTGGCAAACTTCAGACGGCCATGTATATGTGCCTTCTTGAGCAGAGGGACCTTGCGGGCGCTGCAGGATTTCAGTCCTTCACGGCGTAGTGTGTTTACCAATTGTTTTCTTGGTGACTATGGTTCCAGCTGCCTGGAGATCATTGAGAAGATCCTCCCGTGTAGTTCTGGGCTGATTCCTCACCGTTCTCATGATCATTGCAACTCCACGAGGTGAGATCTTACATGGAGCCCCGGGCCAAGGGAAATTGACAGTTCTTTTGTGTTTCTTCCATTTGCGAATAATCGCACCAACTGTTGTCACCTTCTCACCAAGCTGCTTGGCGATGGTCTTGTAGCCCATTCCAGCCTTGTGTAGGTCTACAATCTTGTCCCTGACATCCTTGGAGAGCTCTTTGGTCTTGGCCATGGTGGAGAGTTTGGAATCTGATTGATTGATTGCTTCTGTGGACAGGTGTCTTTTATACAGGTAAAAAACTGAGATTAGGAGCACTCCCTTTAAGAGTGTGCTCCTAATCTCAGCTTGTTAAATCAAATCAAATCAAATCAAATGCATTTATATAGCCCTTCGTACATCAGCTGATATCTCAAAGTGCTGTACAGAAACCCAGCCTAAAACCCCAAACAGCAAGCAATGCAGGTGTAGAAACATAAAAGACACCTGAGAGCCAACAATCTTTATGATTGAGAGGGGGTCAAATACCTATTTCCCTCATTAAAATGCAAATCAATTTATAACATTTTTGACATGCGTTTCTCTGGATATTTTTGTTGTTATTCTGTCTCTCACTGTTCAAATAAACCTACCATTAAAATGATAGACGGATCATTTCTTTGTCAGTGGGAAAATGTACAAAATCAACAGGGGATCAAATACTGTTTTCCCCTCACTGTATATGTAAAATGTATCCCTTTGGTTTCCATTGGGAGGTTGATTATAGTTACAGTGTCCATGGGTGCGTGTGAGTACCTGTGCTGTGTGTTTTGGGCTTTCGTGCCCTTGTGGATCGCGCAGATGATTACGTGTCTCGTCCCGTGTGTTAATCATTGTGTGCGTGTGTGTATTTATTCGAGGTGCTCCTCCTTGTTTTGGGTTTCTACCCTGTGTTTTTATTACGTTTGGTCTTCGTCCCCGTGCCTTTTACACGGCACGCCGTAATTTGGGTTTAATAAAAAAAAATCCTATTACGCATTCCTGCTTCTGTCTCCCGATCCTTCACACCAACGTGACATTAAGCCGTATTCAAGTAGTATACCAGTAGTAGTATTTTGTACATATTCACACAGCGTTCTTACTACTTAGTGTTATCACTGTCAGTGGAGTGGTACTGTAGTTCTTGCAGCAGAGTAGACTATGGCTTTATCCAAAATGCACTCTATTCCCTAAAGATGTAGGATCGTCTCTTAAAACTTGAAGTGTATTTGAGGTTTAAAAAGGCCTATGATTATAATCCGTACGATAATTCACTTTTCCCAGTTGCTGCAGGATTATTTTCTTGTTGTAGCACACACAAATTATGAGCCTACATCTGTAGATAGTGTACTACTTTTGACAAGGGCCAACAAGATCTCACTTTCTTTTTTTTTTTATTACCAATTTCACTTCTGACCTCCAAACATCATATTTACAAGTATGACACCCTGGGTTGCTCCTGCTGCTCCTGCTGCTCCTGCTGCTCCTCATCATTCTGTTCCGAAGTTAAGGTTTTGGATAGGGTTACAACCTTAAGTTGAGTGAAGGGTTAAGGTTTGGGATAGGGTTACAACCTTAAGTTGAGTGAAGGGTTAAGGTTTGGGATAGGGTTACAACCTTAAGTTGAGTGAAGGTTTAAGGTTTGGGATAGGGTTACAACCTTAAGTTGAGTGAAGGGTTAAGGTTTGGGATAGGGTTACAACCTTAAGTTGAGTGAAGGGTTAAGGTTTGGGATAGGATTAAGTTTTTTTAAAAATGTGTCTACACTGATATTGAAGACACGACCTTCGGTTCTGGAGTCATGTGATTACAACCATCCACCACCTCTGTCCCTAGCAAACCCATGCCTAGGCGATGGTAATTGAGATCACTGCTGCCCCTAGTGGTCGGGTTTTGAAAGCATTTCCAGACATCCTGAGGACATGGACAGACGTCCAATTTCAAAGTCATCTGGCGGCTTTATCAGCCCACTGTCATTTTACAAGTGCTGAAACATGTGGTAGAAAAGTTTTCAGGGCTGTAACTTTTAGGGGGCATTTTGCTTTACACCGAGTTCCATTTCATTAGTGAATTTTGACTTCCATTAGTGAGGCCACAGAGAAAAGGAAGGAACAAAAAAACACACCTATCTCTGTTGAAAATGATGAAAGGCTGCCCTGGGAAATGGTGGTAAAATAGGTGCATTTATTTACTTCCAAACTACCTTCCTTTCACCGTCAGATGCCTGCCTTGACCTCCTCGACTGAGTTCTAAATGGCCCCCTATTTCCTTCCCTAACATGGACCCTGGTCAAAAGTAGTGCACTTTATATGGAATAGGGTCTCATTGGGGAAAGCAGAACTCCTCCTCAAATGGCTTCTTGTTCCGACAGCAATCACTTTACTACCAGCCTTTCACCACTAGAGGGCAGAGCTGGAGCAGGCTGTCTCCAACCAGGCTGTCTCCACCATCACAGCAGGGGAGACGTTTGCAGAGAGCGTGATAAGAACGCCTTCATTCACGCAAAGAGGCCTTGAGCGGAAATGTGCCATTTGTATTTCTCAACGGGCCTCAGGAACTTTTTAGAGAATGTGAACAGGTCAGAAGGAGGACAATTAGGATTTCAGCACACATTTGACAATTCTGTCAAATAGAGGCCATAAAGAGAGAGAGAGAGATAGAAGGAGAGAGAGAGAGAGATAGAAGGAGAGGAACGGAGTCTCACACCTCACCGTTCTGTTCCATTTTGAAGAATGACTGAAAACTTCTAAAATCCCTGAGCAATTAACCAATCGGAGTCTAGCAGGACGGTGTGACAGAGTGCACACATCATTGGCCGACAGGCGTGCATCCGTTATGCATTCAGTGGGGCGAGATCTAAATTAGAGAGTCAATTAACCAGGCTAATAGCCCTCTCCAATTTAATCCGAGAGACAATGAGGATTGAAGAAGATGCTTTATTAAAGACAATGCAATATCATCTATTCTGCCACGATTCCGAGGGCCGACCACTCGCCTCCTTGTTGCCACTTCAATTAGCCCACTGCTCTCTATGATGAAGTGCCTATAATTATTTTTCAATTACGGCTTTGATCTGGTATGTACTGTATACAGCTACTTGGCGCCGCTGAAAGAATGAGGATGAGGCAGTAAATTAGTTCCCGTCTGTTTGGCGTTGAGGGGGGAAGGGGGGTGCATGAGAGATTAAGTTTGCTGGACCTCCGGGACAGAGAGACGGTAGCTACTCTACCTCGGCTGAAACTTGATAAAACAAAACTGTTCTGGGAAAAAAAAACTGGGCCTTCTGTTAGTTCTTTCCCTGCTTCTTGGTTTAGCGTGCAGACATACCTAGCAACAGAGACTTACAATAGCCTACATGTCGGCCTTTTCAGGGACCTGGCTATTGTTGACAGATAATCCTCTACAAAGAGTGTAACTGACTATCGCATTGTAAGATGTCTGCTATCGTTTAAAAGTTTGGGGTCACTTAGAAATGTCCATTTAAAAAAAAAGAAAAACACATTTTTTTTGTCCATTAAAATAACATAAAATTGATCACAAATACAGAGTAGACATTATTAATGTTGTAAATGACTATTGTAGCTGGAAACGGCTGATTTTTTAAATGGAATATCTACATAGGCATACAGAGGCCCATTATCAGAAACCATCACTCCTGTGTTCAAATGGCACCTTGTGTTAAACAATCCATGTTTTTTGCAATTATGTTAGCAGAGCTGAAAGCTGTTTAAAGACGCATTAAAACTGGCCTTCTTTAGACTAGTTGAGTCTCTGGAGCATCAGCATTTGTGGGTTCGATTACAGGCTCAAAATGGCCAGAAGCAAAGACCTTTCTTCTGAAACTCGTCAGTCTATTCTTTTTCATGGAATAGCCTTCATTTCTCAGAACAAAAATAGACTGACGAGTTTCAGAAGAAAGTTATTTGTTTTTGGCCATTTTAAGCCTGTAATTGAACCCACAAATGCTGTTGCTCCAGATACTCAACTAGTCTAAAGAAGGCCAGTTTTAATGCTTCTTTAATCAGAACAACAGTTTTCAGCTGTGCTAACATAATTGCAAAAGGGTTTTCTAATGATCAATTAGCCTTTTAAAATGAAAACTTGGATTAGATAACACAACGTGCCATTGGAACACAGGAGTGATGGTTACTGATAATGGGCCTCTGTACACTTATGTAGATATTCCCTAAAAATCTGCCATTTCCAGCTGCAATAGTTATTTACAACATTAACAATGTCTACACTTTATTTCTGATCAATTTGATGTTATTTTCTTTGCTTTTCTTTAAAAAAGGTGGACATTTCTAAGTGACCCCAAACTTTTAAACGGTAGTGTAGTTCTGGTACCTAACAAAAACAGAGGAGGAGCTTAACAAAAACAGAGGAGGAGCTTAACAAAAACAGAGGAGGAGCTTAACAAAAACAGAGGAGGAGCTTAACAACAACAGAGGAGGAGCTTAACAACAACAGAGGAGGAGCTTAACAACAACAGAGGAGGAGCTTAACAACAACAGAGGAGGAGCTTAACAACAACAGAGGAGGAGCTTAACAACAACAGAGGAGGAGCTTAACAACAACAGCATGTCAGCAGCAACGGAGAGTTCCTGATCTGTTTGTGCACGACAAGATACTTAGCAGTACTTAATTCCACTATTTACCTGAGCTGAGGTTGATCAGAAGAGTAAGGGGGATATAGAGGTGTCAGGCTAAACCACAGTCAACCAGCCTGGGTTAATTATGTCTATACAGCTGCAGGTTTAGAGACAAGTGGGGAGGAGGAGGAGGAGGTGGAGAGAAGAGGATGTGGAAGTGGAGAGGTAGAGATGAGGAGAGGTGGAGAGGAGGAAGGAAGAGAGGAGTGGAGAAGAGAGGAGATGGATAGGAGGAGGTGGAGAGGAGGAGGAGAGGAGGAGGAGAGGGGGAGGTGGAAAGGAGAAGTCGAGAGGAGAGGTGGAGAGAAAATGAGGAGGTGGAGAGGAGAACATGAGGTGGAGAGGAGGTGGAGAGGAGGGGAGGAGGGTGGGAGAGGAGGAGAGGAGGAGGAGAGGAGGAGGAGGTGGAGGAGGAGAGGACATGGAGGAGGAGAGGAGGAGGTGGAGGAGGAGAGGAGGAGGTGGATAGGAGGAGAGGAGGGGGGATAGGAGGAGAGGAGAGGAGGAGAGGAGGAGGTGGAGAGGAGGGAGGAGGAGGGAGGAGGTAGAGAGGGAGGAGGTGGAGAGGAGGAGGTGGAGAGGAGGGAGAGAGGAGGAGGTGGAGAGGAGAGGAGATAGAGAGGAGGAGGTGGAGAGGAGGAGAGGAGGAGGTGGATAGGAGGAGAGGAGGGGGTGGAGAGGAGGAGAGGAGGAGGTGGAGAGGAGGGAGAGAGGAGGAGGTAGAGAGGAGGAGGTGGAGAGGAGGAGGTGGAGAGGAGGGAGAGAGGAGGAGGAGGTGGAGAGGAGAGGAGAGGAGATAGAGAGGAGGAGGTGGAGAGGAGAGAGAGGGAGAGAGGAGGAGAGGAGGTGAAGGTGGAGGTTGAGAGGAGGAGAGGAGTTAGAGAGGGGGAGAGGAGGTGAAGAGGAGAGGTGGAGAGGGGGGAGAGGAGGGGGGTGGAGAGGAGGTGGAGAGGAGAGATGGAGAGGAGGGGGGAGAGGAAGAGAGGAGGTGGGGGTGGAGGTTGAGAGGAGGAGAAGAGGAGTTAGAGAGGGGGAGAGGAGGTGGGGTGGAGAGGAGGTGGAGAGGAGGTGGAGAGGAGGTGGAGAGGAGAGGAGGGAGAGAGGAGGTAGAGAGGAGGAGAAGGGGAGGTGGAGAGGAGAGGAGGTAGAGAGGGGGAGAGGGGGAGGTGGAGAGGAGATGAGGTAGAGAGGGGGAGAGGGGGGAGGTGGAGAGGAGGAGAGGAGGCAGAGAGGAGGAGAGGAAGTAGAGAGGAGGAGAGGGGGAGGTGGAGAGGAGGTAGAGAGGGGGAGGTGGATAGGAGGTGGTAGAGAGTAGGGAGAGGAAGTGAAGAGGGGTGGTGGAGAAGTGGTGGGGGTGGAGAGGAGAGGTGGAGAGGAGGAGAGGAGGGAGAGAGGTGGAGAGGAGGTAGAGAGGAGGAGAAGGGGAGGTGGAGAGGAGGAGAGGAGGTAGAGAGGGGGAGGTGGAGAGGAGGTGGTAGAGAGGAGGGAAAGGAAGCGAAGAGGGGTGGTGGAGAAGTGGTGGGGGTGGAGAGGAGAGGTGGAGAGGAGGAGAGGAGACGTGACAACCCTGCTTTGTGTTGGAAGCTTTGAGTACTAGGCTGCACCATGCCCTTTGGGCCCTATCTGACACACACAGAGACTCACGGACTACCTGTCCTGCACTGCTGTCCTCACAACCAGGACACACAGTCTACCTGTCCTGCACCGCTGTCCTCACAACCAGGATGCAGTATGCCACTTCAGGGCTTATCTGACAGACTTCATCTACCTGCAGTCTTGTGCTCACAAACCATGGAGGGAGGAAGTGTAGAGTACTTTCCTGTTTTACCTTTCTGTGCAAGGGACTGTGAGTGAGTGACAGCCCAGGGCAGATTATTGCCCTGAGTGGAGTCCTGCTCTGCTAGATAGCAGAGAACAAATGTAACCTCCGTGGTTGACAGGAGAATATGGTAGGTCAGCATTCTACATCCAAGCAGTGCTTTACAAACCCTGCTTTGGGAGAACCTTGTTGTAAAGCTTTTCGTATTCTTGCCAAGGATATGAGCGTTTTACATAAGCTTTCACAAATGTCAAAATATCAACAAAATATGTATTTTAAAAACTTGCTAGCTCACTTTATGTATTTATTTATTTAATTTGATTGTTTATTAATCCCTTCTGTCACGCCCTGACCGTAGATTGCTTTGTATGTTTCTATATCTTTGTTTGGTCAGGGTGTGATGTGGGTGGGCATTCTATGTTTGTATGTCTAGGTTTTGTATTTCTATGTTTTGGCCTGGTGTCAAATCAAATGGTATGGTTCCCAATTCAGAGGCAGCTATCGATCGTTGTCTCTGATTGAGAACCGTACTTAGGCAGCCTGTTTTCCCACTGTTAGTTGTGGGTAGTTGTTGTCTCTGATTGAGAACCGTACTTAGGCAGCCTGTTTTCCCCCTGTTAGTTGTGGGTAGTTGTTGTCTCTGATGGAGAACCATACTTAGGCAGCCTCTTTTCCCCCTGTTAGTTGTGGGTAGTTGTTGTCTCTGATTGAGAACCATACTTAGGCAGCCTCTTTTCCCCCTGTTAGTTGTGGGTAGTTGTTGTCTCTGATTGAGAACCGTACTTAGGCAGCCTCTTTTCCCCCTGTTAGTTGTGGGTAGTTGTTGTCTCTGATTGAGAACCGTACTTAGGCAGCCTCTTTTCCCCCTGTTAGTTGTGGGTAGTTGTTGTCTCTGATTGAGAACCGTACTTAGGCAGCCTCTTTTCCCCCTGTTAGTTGTGGGTAGTTGTTGTCTCTGATTGAGAACCGTACTTAGGCAGCCTGTTTTCCCACTGTTAGTTGTGGGTAGTTGTTGTCTCTGATTGAGAACCGTACTTAGGCAGCCTCTTTTCCCCCTGTTAGTTGTGGGTAGTTGTTGTCTCTGATTGAGAACCGTACTTAGTTAAGCAGCCTGTTGAGAACTTCAGCCACTGCAGCCTCTTTTCCCCCTGTTAGTTGTGGGTAGTTGTTGTCTCTGATTGAGAACCGTACTTAGGCAGCCTGTTTTCCCACTGTTAGTTGTGGGTAGTTGTTGTCTCTGATTGAGAACCGTACTTAGGCAGCCTGTTTTCCCCCTGTTAGTTGTGGGTAGTTGTTGTCTCTGATTGAGAACCGTACTTAGGCAGCCTGTTTTCCCCCTGTTAGTTGTGGGTAGTTGTTGTCTCTGATTGAGAACCGTACTTAGGCAGCCTCTTTTCCCCCTGTTAGTTGTGGGTAGTTGTTGTCTCTGATTGAGAACCGTACTTAGGCAGCTGAGTCACTGGCTTGCTGAGGCTCTCTCGTGCCGTCCCTGGGGGGGGTGCTTCACCTGGGTGGGTTGATTCACTGTTGTGGTCAGCCTGTCTGGGTCCCCCCCTTGGGTTGTACCGTGTCGGAGATCTTTGTGGGCTGTCTCTGATTGTCTCAGGATGGTAAGTTGGTGGTTGAAGATTTCCCTCTAGTGGTGTGGGGGCTGTGCTTTGGCAAAGTGGGTGGGGTTATATCCTTCCTGTTTGGCCCTGTCCGTGTCCTCGGATGGGGCCACAGTGTTCCTGACCCCTCCTGTCTCAGCCTCCAGTATTTATGCTGCAGTAGTTTATGTGTCGGGGGGCTAGGGTCAGTTTGTTTATCTGGAGTACTTCTCCTGTCCTATTCAGGTGTCCTGTGTGAATCTAAGTGTGCGTTTCTAATTCTCTCCTTCTCTCTTTCTTTCTCTCTCTGAGGACCTGAGCCCTAGGACCATGCCCCAGGACTACCTGACATGATGACTCCTTGCTGTCCCCAGTCCACCGGGCCATGCTGCTGCTCCAGTTTCAACTGGCCTGGGCCCTAGGACCATGTCCCAGGACTACCTGACATGAGGACTCCTTGCTGTCCCCAGTCCACCTGGCCATGCTCCTGCTCCAGTTTCAACTGTTCTGCCTTACTATTATTCAACCATGCTGGTCATTTATGAACATTTGAACATCTTGGCCACGTTCTGTTATAATCTCCACCCGGCACAGCCAGAAGAGGACTGGCCACCCCACATATGCTCTCTCTAATTCTCTCTTTCTTTCTCTCTCTGGAGGACCTGAGCCCTAGGACCGTGCCCCAGGACTACCTGACATGATGGCTCCTTGCTGTCCCCAGTCCACCTGACTGTGCTGCTGCTCCAGTTTCAACTGTTCTGCCTTATTGATTTGACCATGCTGGTCATTTATGAACATTTGAACATCTTGGTCATGTTCTGTTATAATCTCTACCCGGCACAGCCAGAAGAGGACTGGCCACCCCCTGCCCGGTTCCTCTCTAGGTTTCTTCCTAGGTTTTGGCCTTTCTAGGGAGTTTTTCCTAGCCACCGTGCTTTTACACCTGCATTGTTTGCTGTTTGGGGTTTTAGGCTGGGTTTCTGTACAGCACTTTGAGATATCAGCTGATGTACGAAGGGCTATATAAATAAATTTGATTTGATTTGATTTGTTTTCCCACTGTTAGTTGTGGGTAGTTGTTGTCTCTGATTGAGAACCGTACTTAGGCAGCCTGTTTTCCCCCTGTTAGTTGTGGGTAGTTGTTGTCTCTGATTGAGAACCGTACTTAGGCAGCCTCTTTTCCCACTGTTAGTTGTGGGTAGTTGTTGTCTCTGATTGAGAACCGTACTTAGGCAGCCTCTTTTCCCACTGTTAGTTGTGGGTAGTTGTTGTCTCTGATTGAGAACCGTCCACCTGGCAGCTGCTTTTCCCCCTGTTAGTTGTGGGTAGTTGTTGTCTCTGATTGAGAACCTGACATAGGAGCCTGTTTTCCCACTGTTAGTTGTGGGTAGTTGTTGTCTCTGATTGAGAACCGTACTGGCAGCCTCTTTTCCCCTGTTAGTTGTGGGTATTGTTGTCTCTGATTGAGAACCGTACTTAGGCAGCCTGTTTTCCCCCTGTTAGTTGTGGGTAGTTGTTGTCTCTGATTGAGAACCGTACTTAGGCAGCCTGTTTTCCCCTGTTAGTTGTGGGTAGTTGTTGTCTCTAATTGAGAACCGTACTGGCAGCCTGTTTTCCCCCTGTTAGTTGTGGGTAGTTGTTGTCTCTGATTGAGAACCTGAGCCCTAGGCAGCCTCTTTTCCCCCTGTTAGTTGTGGGTAGTTGTTGTCTCTGATTGAGAACCGTCCCCAGGCAGCCTGTTTTCCCCCAGTTTCAGTTGTGGGTAGTTGTTGTCTCTGATTGAGAACATTTAGGCAGCCTGTTTTCCCCTGTTAGTTGTTCTAGTTGTTGTCTCTGATTGAGAACCGCCAGAAGCAGCCTCTTTTCCCCCTGTTAGTTGTGGGTAGTTGTTGTCTCTGATTGAGAACCTTCCTAGGTTTTTCCCCCTGTTAGTTGTGGGTAGTTTTGTCTCTGATTGAGAACCGTGCTTAGGCAGCCTGTTTTCCCCTGTTAGTTGTGGGTAGTTTTGTCTCTGATTGAGAACCGCACTTTGAGATATCAGCCTGTTTTCCCCCTGTTAGTTGTAAATAGTTGTTGTCTTGATTGAGAACCGTTTGTTTTTCCCCCTGTTAGTTGTGGGTAGTTGTTGTCTCTGATTGAGAACCGTACTTAGGCAGCCTCTTTTCCCCCTGTTAGTTGTGGGTAGTTGTTGTCTCTGATTGAGAACCGTACTTAGGCAGCCTGTTTTCCCCCTGTTAGTTGTGGGTGTTTATTTTCTGTTTAATGTTTGTTGCACCTGTCAGAACTGTTATTCTTTTTGTTAGTTTGTATTTAGTATTCAGTCAGAATAAATAATAATATGAACACGTACCATGTTTTTTTACAGCTTTTCTGCTACATAGACATACATTTTACATATAGATTTTACATATAGATTTTACATATAGATTTTACATATAGATTTTACATATAGATTTTACATATACATTTTACATATAGATTTTACATATACATTTTACATATAGATTTTACATATACATTTTACATATACATTTTACATATACATTTTACATATACATTTTACATATACATTTTACATATACATTTTACACATCGCCCGTGCAATGAAGGAGTGACTTCGTAAGAAGCATTTCAAGGTCCTGGAGTGGCCTAGCCAGTCTCCAGATCTCAACCCCATAGAAAATCTTTGGAGGGAGTTGAAAGTCCGTGTTGCCCAGCAACAGCCCCAAAACATCACTGCTCTAGAGGATATCTGCATGGAGGAATGGGCCAAAATACCAGCAACAGTGTGTGAAAACCTTGTGAAGACTTACAGAAAATGTTTGACCTCTGTCATTGCCAACAAAGGGTATATAACAAAGTATTGAGATAAACTTTTGTTATTGACCAAATACTTATTTTCCACCATAATTTGCAAATAAATTCATAAAAAATCCTACAGTGTGATTTTCTGGATTTTTTTCCCTCATTTTGTCTGTCATAGTTGAAGTGTACCTATGATGAAAATTACAGGCCTCTCTCATCTTTTTAAGTGGGAGAACTTGCACAATTAGTGGCTGACTAGATACTTTTTTGCCCCACTGTACATTTTACACATACATTTTACACATACATTTTACATATACAGTGAGGGGAAAACAGTATTTGATCCCCTGCTGATTTTGTACATTTTCCCACTGACAAAGAAATGATCCGCCTATAATTTTAATGGTAGGTTTATTTGAACAGTGAGAGACAGAATAACGACAACAAAATCCAGAAAAACGCATGTCAAAAATGTTATAAATAGATTTGCATTTTAATGAGGGAAATAAGTATTTTCTAGGGTTTGGCTCCAAAATGACTGGAACCCCTGACTGGCAATGCAAAAATGATGCTTTAACAAATATAAACAATATAATTATAGAAATAAACTCAAAATACAAACATGTGAGAATTATGACACTTTATTAATTTTTCAATGGAATCAACCAAAATAATTGATTGATTTAATTAAAAATCAATGTCAAATCAAGGTTTCAATTAATGGCACCCTTAAAGATTATTGTAAATAACATCTACCCAAATTAAACCACAAATTAAATTCCACTTAAGTTTATTTAAGTCTTAAGGAACTATATTGAGTCATTACATCACTTCCTGTTTCACTAGGGTATAAAAATGAGGTAACACACATGCAATATCCTGCTGTCATCCAACACCATGAAGAAAAGAAATGAACTGGCTGTTCAAAAGAGACATATAGGTCGTAGACCTTCATAAATCTGGTAATGGCTACAAGAAGATCCACAGACAATTGAATATACCACTGAGCACTGTCAGGGCAATTATTAGAAAATTGAAAAGATATGGAACAGTTGAAAACCTTACGGGTAGAGGACGCAAATGCATTTTGCCCCCCAGGATAGGGAGGAGGATCGTGAGAGAAGCAACAAATCCCCAAGAATCACTGTGAAAGAATTGCAGGCCTTGGTGGCATCTTGGGGTCACCAGGTTTCAAAAAGCCCCATCAGACACCACCTCCACATCCACAGGCTCTTCAGTAGGGTTGCCAGAAGAAAGCCCTTAATAACCCCAAGACACAGACGCAAACGCTTGGAGTTTTGCCAAAGGTCATTTGAATTATGATTGGAAGAAGGTGCTCTGGTCAGATGGGACCAAAATGGAACGTTTTGGTCAGATACAGCATCGCCATGTTTGGCATCGAAACAGAGATACAAGGAGAGGTACCTCATACCCACGGTGAAACAGAGATGCATACCAGGAGATGAACCTCATACCCATGGTGAAACAGAGATACAAGGAGAGGTACCTCATACCCACGGTGAAACAGAGATGCATACCAGGAGAGGTACCTCATACCCACGGTGAAACAGAGATGCATACCAGGAGATGAACCTCATACCCATGGTGAAACAGAGATACCAGGAGAGGCACCTCATACCCACGGTGAAACAGAGATACAAGGAGAGGTACCTCATACCCACGGTGAAACAGAGATGCATACCAGGAGAGGCACCTCATACCCACGGTGAAACAGAGATGCAAGGAGAGGCACCTCATACCCACGGTGAAACAGAGATACCAGGAGAGGCACCTCATACCCATGGTGAAACAGAGATGCATACAAGGAGAGGCACCTCATACCCACGGTGAAACAGAGATACCAGGAGAGGCACCTCATACCCATGGTGAAACAGAGATGCATACAAGGAGAGGCACCTCATACCCACGGTGAAACAGAGATGCATACCAGGAGATGAATCTCATACCCACGGTGAAACAGAGATACAAGGAGAGGCACCTCATACCCACGGTGAAACAGAGATACCAGGAGAGGCACCTCATACCCACGGTGAAACAGAGATACAAGGAGAGGCACCTCATACCCACGGTGAAACAGAGATACCAGGAGAGGCACCTCATACCCACGGTGAAATATATTGGTGGGTCAGTGATGTTTTGGGGCTGTTTTAATTCCAGAGGTCCAGGGGCTCTTGGTTCAGATTGATGGCATAATGAATTCCAACAGGTATCAGGCAATTTTGGCTGACAATCTGGTTGCCTCTGCCAGAAGGCTGGGACTTGGCCGTATGTGGACTTTCCAACAAGACAATGACCCAAAACATACCTCAAAATCCACACAGAAATGGTTCTGTGACACAAAATCAATGTTCTGCCATGGCCATCTCAGTCGCCAGACCTCAATCCAATTGAAAACCTGTGGGCTGAGTGGAAGAGGGCAGTTGATAAGCGCAAACCCAAGAATGTGAAGGATTTTGAAAGGATCTGCATAGAGGAATGGGCCAAAATCCCTCCAAATGTGTTCCTGAACCTTGTCAAACATCACAGGAAAAGACCATGCTGTTATCCTTGGTGGTGGCACTAAGTACTAAATGAGGAGTGACAATAATTATGAAACATTGATTCTGGTGAAATGTATTTTGTATTAAATAATTGTATGATTTTGGTTAATTCCACTGAACCATTAATAAAGTCCAGTTTTTCTCACATGTTGGTATTTTGAGTTTATCTCTATAATTACATTGTTTATATTATTTTAAGTATTGTTTGTGCATTGCCAGTCAGGGGTGACAGTAATTTTGGAGCCCACTGTATATATATTTCCCATATTAATTATATATACATTTCATATATACATTTTACGAGCTCACTTTTTGCTTTAGGAGCAGGGGAACGAGATGTTTTTATATACTGGGTACAAGTCAAAGGGCCAATCTGCAGTTCCTACATTTAAGGATTTCTAAATGAATTATGTTTTTGATTGATTCCATTGATTCTTGAAGAACTTATTAATGCCTCGTGAGCTTAGTTCAACTGTTGTACCCCATCAGAACCCAAAACATAAACTTGTTTTACTCCAATGTCTGTAAACAAAGTGAACAAACATGGTTAATTATAATGGATGGTCAGTCCCTGGTCTGTATAGGTTAGAGTTATAATGGATGGTCAGTCCCTGGTCCGTATAGGTTAGAGTTATAATGGATGGTCAGTCCCTGGTCTGTATAGGTTAGAGTTATACTGGATGGTCAGTCCCTGGTCCGTATAGGTTAGAGTTATAATGGATGGTCAGTCCCTGGTCTGTATAGGTTAGAGTTATAATGGATGGTCAGTCCCTGGTCTGTATAGGTTAGAGTTATAATGGATGGTCAGTCCCTGGTCTGTATAGGTTAGAATTATAATGGATGATCAGTCCCTGGTCTGTATAGGTTAGTTATAATGGATGGTCAGTCCCTGGTCTGTATAGGTTAGAGTTATAATGGATGGTCAGTCCCTGGTCTGTATAGGTTAGAGTTATAATGGATGGTCAGTCCCTGGTCTGTATAGGTCAGAATTATAATGGATGGTCAGTCCCTGGTCTGTATAGGTTAGAATTATAATGGATGATCAGTCCCTGGTCTGTATAGGTCAGAATTATAATGGATGGTCAGTCCCTGGTCTGTATAGGTTAGAGTTATAATGGATGGTCAGTCCCTGGTCTGTATAGGTTAGAGTTATAATGGATGGTCAGTCCCTGGTCTGTATAGGTTAGAGTTATAATGGATGGTCAGTCCCTGGTCTGTATAGGTTAGAGTTATAATGGATGGTCAGTCCCTGGTCTGTATAGGTTAGAGTTATAATGGATGGTCGGTCCCTGGTCTGTATAGGTTAGAGTTATAATGGATTATCAGTCCCTGGTCTGTATAGGTTAGAATTATAATGGATGGTCAGTCCCTGGTCTGTATAGGTTAGAGTTATAATGGATGGTCAGTCCCTGGTCTGTATAGGTTAGAGTTATAATGGATGGTCAGTCCCTGGTCTGTATAGGTTAGAATTATAATGGATGATCAGTCCTTGGCATGATTTTGTGTGTTGTACTTTAGTCAATTGAAAATGTGTTTTGAGTGTGACAATTCATGACAATTTACTATTAAAAACAGTAATATAAACCTCATGCCAATCACTGGACCTTATAAAGCCACAAAATATATTTATCACTACTGATGACAGACTGAAATATCAATAACTATGCTATTTGTCAGAAATGTGATTCCGTTTCTTCAATTCAGTACTCTTTCCCTACGATAACTACGTAGCAAACTGTCCTGGTGTCACGACTTCCGCCGAAGTTGGCTCCCCTGCCCGGTGCTCGGCGGTCGTCGTCACCGTCCTACTAGCCGCTACCGATCCCTTTTTCGTTTTTCTGTTGATTTTGTCTTATTAGTTTCACCTGTGTGTATTTTAGTTTAATTAGCTTCCCTATATGTAGTGGGTTGTCCCGCCCTTGTTTTGTGCGGGATTGTATTTTGTTACTCTGTTGGATTGTGGTTTTTCATGTGTGTATTCTCCGGACTGTTTGGTCCTGTGTTTTGGGCTGGTCTGTTCTATGCGCCCTGTATGTTTGCGTGACCGTTTTTTGACCGGAGAATAAAATCACGATATACTGAACCCTGCTCTCTGCGCCTGATTCCAACCCACCACTCCTAGTATCCCGTGACACCTGGGGATGTTACTGTAACTACATTTGAATTGCTCTCAAAAACCATGAAATACTGTTTCTTACTATCCATGTTATTCTAATTTCCCTTTTAACGCGTTCAATAAAGAATTGGAACACTTTTATTTCACTGAATTTCTTGGGCATATTTTCCTTCATTTCTGGTGGTCTAAAAGTCTTGATAGAGGTATATTGTGGGAGAGAGAGAGAGAAGTGTGAGGGAGAGAGAGAGTACAGAGAGAGAGAGAGACAGAGAGAGAGAGAGGACGGAGACAGAGAGAGAGAGAGAGAGTCATTAGCTCTTATAGTGTAATTAAAACACTCCCAGTTCTAAAGGGCTGTTAACTGTGACGTTACCATGTGTTCTCTATTTACTGTATCCAACCCCCTGTCTGTCTCCACTGCCCCCTGTCTGTCTCCACTACCCTGTGTCTGTCTCTATTACTCACTGTCTGTCTCAACCACCCCTCTATACCTTACTGTACTGAGTTTAATTGAGAGATTGGGAGTTAGATAAGGGAGGAGAAAGAAATGGAGAAAGGGAGAAAGAGGGGAGAGCTCTCAATCAGTACCCTGGAATGCTCTCAATCAGCACCCTAGAAGGCTCTCAATCAGTACCCTGGAAGGGAAGAGAGAGGAAATAATGAAATATCAGGGCTTTGTGGAAATATGGAGAAAACAAACTGAGAGCAGGTGGTACTGGTAGGGCTGGGATTTGAGGGAGGGCTGGGAGGGTTGCTCCCGCTTGCTCCCGCAGGTAGTATAACTTTTTACATTTCATTTCATTTCATTTCATTATATTTCATTATAGCACAACGGTTTGATTTGTCTAATCTTAGCAATTTCTTCTCAGCTAGCTACATAGCCGTCTTTGTATCAAAGATAATTGCGTAATTATCGTATTTCGCCGTCCTAACGTAGTCTTCACTAGCCAGCTAGCTAACGTCCACTGATTAGCTGCACTGGGAAAACTATTACACTCAACTGAACGACTTGATCAGTGTAGTGTTAGCTAGCTACATAGCTGTCTTTGCTGTCTTCGTATCTTCGTTCCAAGATAATTGTGTTGTTTAGGTTTAGAGTGTGTAGTCTTAGAGTGATTATCTTAATTTACCGAGGTTAGCTAGCCAGCTATTTGTCGTACTTAACGTAGGAGACTCTGCTAGCTAGCCAACAGCTAGCCAACGCTAGCCAACAGCTAGCCAACGTCTTCTGAATAGAACTCAACAACCCGGTCGCATTCACAGGTAGTATCACATTTTCATTTCATTTCATTACAGTACAACGGTTTGATTTGTTTGATCGTAGCTAGCTACATTGCTAGCTACATAGCCGTCTTTGTATCAAAGATAATTGTGTAGTCTAGAGCGATTTTCTAGGTTAGCTAGCCAGCTATTGTCGTTCTTTTAACGCAATGTAACGCTACTAGCTAGCCTGCTAGCCCCCGAATAGCAGCACTGCAGAAACTATTACACACAACGGAACGACTTGATTAGTGTAGTGTCAACAACGCACCCACTGCCAGCTAGCCTACTTCAGCAGTACTGTATCATTTTAATCATTTTAGTCAATAAGATTCTTGCTACGTAGCTTAACTTTCTGAACATTCAAGACGTGTAGTCCACTTGTCATTCCAATCTCCTTTGCATTAGCGTAGCCTCTTCTGTAGCCTGTTAACTATGTGTCTGTTTATCCCTGTTCTCTCCTCTCTGCACAGACCATACAAACGCTCCACACCGCGTGGCCTCGGCCACCCTAATCTGGTGGTCCCAGCGCGCACGACCCATGTGGAGTTCCAGGTCTCCGGTAGCCTCTGGAATTGCCGATCTGCGGTCAACAAGGCAGAGTTCATCTCAGCCTATGCCTCCCTCCAGTCCCTCGACTTCTTGGCACTAACGGAAACATGGATCACCACAGACAACACTGCTACTCCTACTGCTCTCTCTTCGTCCGCCCACGTGTTCTCGCACACCCCGAGAGCTTCTGGTCAGCGGGGTGGTGGCACCGGGATCCTCATCTCTCCCAAGTGGTCATTCTCTCTTTCTCCCCTTACCCATCTGTCTATCGCCTCCTTTGAATTCCATGCTGTCACAGTTACCAGCCCTTTCAAGCTTAACATCCTTATCATTTATCGCCCTCCAGGTTCCCTCGGAGAGTTCATCAATGAGCTTGATGCCTTGATAAGCTCCTTTCCTGAGGACGGCTCACCTCTCACAGTTCTGGGCGACTTTAACCTCCCCACGTCTACCTTTGACTCATTCCTCTCTGCCTCCTTCTTTCCACTCCTCTCCTCTTTTGACCTCACCCTCTCACCTTCCCCCCCTACTCACAAGGCAGGCAATACGCTCGATCTCATCTTTACTAGATGCTGTTCTTCCACTAACCTCATTGCAACTCCCCTCCAAGTCTCCGACCACTACCTTGTATCCTTTTCCCTCTCGCTCTCATCCAACACCTCCCACACTGCCCCTACTCAGATGGTATCGCGCCGTCCCAACCTTCGCTCTCTCTCCCCCGCTACTCTCTCCTCTTCCATCCTATCATCTCTTCCCTCCGCTCAAACCTTCTCCAACCTATCTCCTGATTCTGCCTCCTCAACCCTCCTCTCCTCCCTCTCTGCATCCCTTGACTCTCTATGTCCCCTATCCTCCAGGCCGGCTCGGTCCTCCCTCCCGCTCCGTGCCTCGATGACTCATTGCGAGCTCACAGAACAGGGCTCCGGGCAGCCGAGCGGAAATGAGGAAAACTCGCCTCCCTGCGGACCTGGCATCCTTTCACTCCCTCCTCTCTACATTTTCCTCCTCTGTCTCTGCTGCTAAAGCCACTTTCTACCACGCTAAATTCCAAGCATCTGCCTCTAACCCTAGGAAGCTCTTTGCCACCTTCTCCTCCCTCCTGAATCCTCCTCCCCCTCCCCCCTCCTCCCTCTCTGCAGACGACTTCGTCAACCATTTTGAAAAGAAGGTCGAAGACATCCGATCCTCGTTTGCTAAGTCAAACGACACCGCTGGTTCTGCTCACACTGCCCTACCCTGTGCTCTGACCTCTTTCTCCCCTCTCTCTCCAGATGAAATCTCGCGTCTTGTGACGGCCGGCCGCCCAACAACCTGCCCGCTTGATCCTATCCCCTCCCCTCTTCTCCAGACCATTTCCGGAGACCTTCTCCCTTACCTCACCCCGCTCATCAACTCATCACTGACCGCTGGCTACGTCCCTTCCGTCTTCAAGAGAGCGAGAGTTGCACCCCTTCTGAAAAAACCTACACTCGATCCCTCCGATGTCAACAATTACAGACCAGTATCCCTTCTTTCTTTTCTCTCCAAAACTCTTGAACGTGCCGTCCTTGGCCAGCTCTCCCGCTATCTCTCTCTGAATGACCTTCTTGATCCAAATCAGTCAGGTTTCAAGACTAGTCATTCAACTGAGACTGCTCTCCTCTGTATCACGGAGGCGCTCCGCACTGCTAAAGCTAACTCTCTCTCCTCTGCTCTCATCCTTCTAGATCTATCGGCTGCCTTCGATACTGTGAACCATCAGATCCTCCTCTCCACCCTCTCCGAGTTGGGCATCTCCGGCGCAGCTCACGCTTGGATTGCGTCCTACCTGACAGGTCGCTCCTACCAGGTGGCGTGGCGAGAATCTGTCTCCTCACCACGCGCTCTCACCACTGGTGTCCCCCAGGGCTCTGTTCTAGGCCCTCTCCTATTCTCGCTATACACCAAGTCACTTGGCTCTGTCATAACCTCACATGGTCTCTCCTATCATTGCTATGCAGAAGCACAACTAATCTTCTCCTTTCCCCCTTCTGACGACCAGGTGGCGAATCGCATCTCTGCATGTCTGGCAGACATATCAGTGTGGATGACGGATCACCACCTCAAGCTGAACCTCGGCAAGACGGAGCTGCTCTTCCTCCCGGGGAAGGACTGCCCGTTCCATGATCTCGCCATCACGGTTGACAACTCCATTGTGTCCTCCTCCCAGAGCGCTAAGAACCTTGGTGTGATCCTGGACAACACCCTGTCGTTCTCAACCAACATCAAGGCGGTGGCCCGTTCCTGTAGGTTCATGCTCTACAACATCCGCAGAGTACGACCCTGCCTCACACAGGAAGCGGCACAGGTCCTAATCCAGGCACTTGTCATCTCCCGTCTGGATTACTGCAACTCGCTGTTGGCTGGGCTCCCTGCCTGTGCCATTAAACCCCTTCAACTCATCCAGAACGCCGCAGCCCGTCTGGTGTTCAACCTTCCCAAGTTCTCTCACGTCACCCCGCTCCTCCGTTCTCTCCACTGGCTTCCAGTTGAAGCTCGCATCCGCTACAAGACCATGGTACTTGCCTACGGAGCTGTGAGGGGAACGGCACCTCAGTACCTCCAGGATCTGATCTGGCCCTACACCCAAACAAGGGCACTGCGTTCATCCACCTCTGGCCTGCTCACCTCCCTACCACTGAGGAAGTACAGCTCCCGCTCAGCCCAGTCAAAACTGTTCGCTGCTCTGGCCCCCCAATGGTGGAACAAACTCCCTCACGACACCAGGACAGCGGAGTCAATCACCACCTTCCGGAGACACCTGAAACCCCACCTCTTTAAGGAATACCTAGGATAGGATAAGTATTCCCCCCCCCTTTAAGATTTAGATGCACTATTGTAAAGTGACTGTTCCACTGGATGTCATAAGGTGAATGCACCACCTCTGGATAAGAGCGTCTGCTAAATGACTTAAATGTGAGGGAGGGCTGGGAGGTGAGGGAGGGCTGGGAGGGTTGGGAGGTGAGGGAGGGCTGGGAGGGCTGGTACTCTGGGAGGGCTGGGAGGGCTATGAGGGCTGGGATTGCTGGGAGGGCTGGTACTCTGGGAGGGCTGGGAGGGCTATGATGGCTGGGAGGGCTAAGAGGGATGGCAGGGCATGGAAGGCTGGGAGAGCTAGGAGGGCTGGGAGGGCTGGGAGAGCTGGGAGGGCTGGGAGGGCTGGGAGAGCTGGGAGGGCTGGGAGAGCTAGGAGGGCTGGGAGGGCTGGGAGAGCTGGGAGGGCTGGGAGGGCTGGGAGGGCTGGGAGAGCTGGGAGGGCTGGGAGAGCTAGGAGGGCTGGGAGAGATGGGAGGGCTGGGAGAGCTGGGAGGGCTGGGAGAGCTGGGAGGGCTGGGAGGGCTGGGAGGGCTGGGAGAGCTGGGAGGGCTGGGAGAGCTAGGAGGGCTGGGAGAGCTGGGAGGGCTGGGAGGGCTATGAGGGCTGGGAGAGCTGGGAAAGCTAGGAGGGCTAGGAGGGCTATGATGGATCGGAGGGCTGGGAGGTAGGGAGGGCTGGAAGAGCTAGGAAGGCTAGGAGGGCTGGGAGGGCTTGGAGGGTTGGGAGGGCTGGCATGGCTATGAGGACTGGGAGGGCTGGGATGACTGGGAGGGCTTGGAGGGCTGGGAGGACTTGGAGGGCTGAGTGGGCTGGGATGGCTTAGAGGGCTACGAGGGCTGGGGGGTGAGGGAGGGCTGGGAGGGATAGGAGGTGGGGGAGAGCTGGGAAAGCTAGGAGGGCTGGGAGGGCTATGAGGGGTGGGAGGGCTGGGAGATGGAGGAGGCCTGTGAGAGCTACGAGGACTGAGAGAGTTGGGATGGCTGGGAGGCCTATGAGGACTGGGAGGGCTGGGAGGACTGGGAGGGCTGGGAGGGCTGGGATGGCTGGGAGGCCTATGAGGACTGGGATGGCTGGGAGGACTGGGAGGACTGGGAGGGCTGGGAGGACTGTGAGGGCTATGAGGACTGGGAGGGCTGGGAGGACTGGGAGGGCTGGGAGGGCTATGAGGACTGAGAGGGTTGGGAGAGCTGGGATGGCTGGGAGGACTGGGAGGGCTGGGAGGGCTGGGAGGGCTATGAGGACTGGGAGGACTGGGAGGACTGGGAGGGCTGAGAGGACTGGGAGGGCTGGGAGGACTGGGAGGACTGGGAGGGCTGATAGGCCTATGAGGACTGGGAGGACTGGGAGAGCTGAGAGGACTGGGAGGGCTGGGAGGACTGGGAGGGCTGGGAAAGCTATGAGGACTGGGAGGAGTGGGAGGCCTATGAGGACTGGGAGGGCTGGGAGGGCTGGGAGGGCTATGAGGACTGGGAGGACTGGGAGGCCTATGAGGACTGGGAGGACTGGGAGGGCTGGGAGGGCTGGGAGGGCTGAGAGGACTGGGAGGGCTGGGAGGGCTATGAGGACTGGGAGGGCTGGGAGGGCTGGGAGAGCTGGGAGAGCTGGGAGGGCTGGGAGGGCTGGGAGGGCTGGGAGAGCTGGGAGGGCTGGGAGAGCTAGGAGGGCTGGGAGAGCTAGGAGGGCTGGGAGGGCTATGAGGGCTGGGAGAGCTGGGAGGACTGGGAAGGCTGGGAGGGCTGGGAGGGCTATGAGGGCTGGGAGAGCTGGGAAAGCTAGGAGGGCTAGGAGGGCTATGATGGATCGGAGGGCTGGGAGGTAGGGAGGGCTGGGAGAGCTAGGAAGGCTAGGAGGGCTGGGAGGGCTTGGAGGGTTGGGAGGGCTGGGATGGCTATGAGGACTGGGAGGGCTGGGATGACTGGGAGGGATTGGAGGGCTGGGAGGACTTGGAGGGCTGAGTGGGCTGGGATGGCTTAGAGGGCTACGAGGGCTGGGGGGTGAGGGAGGGCTGGGAGGGATAGGAGGTGGGGGAGAGCTGGGAAAGCTAGGAGGGCTGGGAGGGCTATGAGGGGTGGGAGGGCTGGGAGATGGAGGAGGCCTGTGAGAGCTACGAGGACTGAGAGGGTTGGGATGGCTGGGAGGCCTATGAGGACTGGGAGGGCTGGGAGGACTGGGAGGGCTGGGAGGGCTGGGATGGCTGGGAGGCCTATGAGGACTGGGATGGCTGGGAGGACTGGGAGGACTGGGAGGGCTGGGAGGACTGTGAGGGCTATGAGGACTGGGAGGGCTGGGAGGACTGGGAGGGCTGGGAGGGCTATGAGGACTGAGAGGGTTGGGAGAGCTGGGATGGCTGGGAGGACTGGGAGGGCTGGGAGGGCTGGGAGGGCTATGAGGACTGGGAGGACTGGGAGGACTGGGAGGGCTGAGAGGACTGGGAGGGCTGGGAGGACTGGGAGGACTGGGAGGGCTGATAGGCCTATGAGGACTGGGAGGACTGGGAGAGCTGAGAGGACTGGGAGGGCTGGGAGGACTGGGAGGGCTGGGAAAGCTATGAGGACTGGGAGGAGTGGGAGGCCTATGAGGACTGGGAGGGCTGGGAGGGCTGGGAGGGCTATGAGGACTGGGAGGACTGGGAGGCCTATGAGGACTGGGAGGACTGGGAGGGCTGGGAGGGCTGGGAGGGCTGAGAGGACTGGGAGGGCTGGGAGGGCTATGAGGACTGGGAGGGCTGGGAGGGCTGGGAGAGCTGGGAGAGCTGGGAGGGCTGGGAGGGCTGGGAGGGCTGGGAGAGTTGGGAGGGCTGGGAGAGCTAGGAGGGCTGGGAGAGCTAGGAGGGCTGGGAGGGCTATGAGGGCTGGGAGAGCTGGGAGGACTGGGAAGGCTGGGAGGGCTGGGAGGGCTATGAGGGCTGGGAGAGCTGGGAAAGCTAGGAGGGCTAGGAGGGCTATGATGGATCGGAGGGCTGGGAGGTAGGGAGGGCTGGGAGAGCTAGGAAGGCTAGGAGGGCTGGGAGGGCTTGGAGGGTTGGGAGGGCTGGGATGGCTATGAGGACTGGGAGGGCTGGGATGACTGGGAGGGATTGGAGGGATGGGAGGACTTGGAGGGCTGAGTGGGCTTAGAGGGCTACGAGGGCTGGGGGTGAGGGAGGGCTGGGAGGGCTGGGAGGGATAGGAGGTGGGGGAGAGCTGGGAGAGCTGGGAAAGCTAGGAGGGCTGTGAGGGCTATGAGGGATGGGAGGGCTGGGAGGTGGAGGAGGCCTGGGAGAGCTAGGAGGGCTGAGAGGGTTGGGAGGGCTGGGATGGCTTGGAGGCCTATGAGGACTGTGAGGGCTGGGAGGACTGGGAGGGCTGGGAGGGCTATGAGGACTGGGAGGGCTGGGAGGTGGAGGAGGCCTGGGAGAGCTAGGAGGGCTGAGAGGGTTGGGAGGGCTGGGATGGCTTGGAGGCCTATGAGGACTGTGAGGGCTGGGAGGACTGGGAGGGCTGGGAGGGCTATGAGGACTGGGAGGGCTGGGAGGTGGAGGAGGCCTGGGAGAGCTAGGAGGGCTGAGAGGGTTGGGAGGACTGGGAGGGCTGGGAGGACTGGGAGGGCTGGGAGGGCTGGGAGGTGGAGGAGGCCTGGGAGAGCTGGGAGGGCTGAGAGGGTTGGGAGGACTGGGAGGGCTGGGAGGGCTGGGAGGGCTGGGAGGGCTATGAGGACTGGGAGGACTGGGAGGGCTGGGGCTCCATAGGAGCAGAGGGGGGGGGGGGTTAGGAATTGTGTCTGAAGCATTTTGTATGACCTCCTCTCTGGCCCATCCATCAGGTTGGCTGCCTCATTATTCTAACCAGCCCGCTCTTTTCTTCTGTTGCGGGACGCCATCAGCTGCAATCTGCATGCCAATTATCGTCCAGACCCCCTGATACCCCTGCATGGAGAATGATCTGTCAAGGAAAAGGGAAGAAAAAAAAACGAGAAGGCTTGTGCTACCTTAGCCCCAATCTCTCTTACCCCCACCCCTTTCACACTGTACCACTGTACCCCCCCCCCCTCTCTCTCTCTCTCTCTCTCTCTCTCTCTCTCTCTCTCTCTCTCTCTCTCTCTCTCTCTCTCTCTCTCTCTCTCTCTCTCTCTCTCTCTCTCTCTCTTTCCCCTCTCTCTCTTTCTCTCTCTCTCTCTCTCTCTCTCTCTCTCTCTCTCTCTCTCTCTCTCTCTCTCTCTCTCTCTCTCTCTCTCTCTCTCTCTCTCTCTCTCTCTCTCTCTCTCTCTCTCTCTCTCTCTCACTCCCCCTCTCTCTCTCTCTCTCTAGCCCCCTTCTCTCTTTATACCTCCCTCTCTCTATTCCTCTCTCTACCCCCTCTCTAAACCCCCCACCCCCCTCTCTATCCCTCCCTCTTTCTCCCGCTTCCCTGTACAGTAGTGACAGGGCTTCCTGGAAAATTAATCTATGGGAAAGGAAAACGAGAAAAAAAAATTATAAATGTAGCTATTCTCCCATTCTGGCCGGTGCTGAGTTCCATTCCGCGGGCTCTGGAGGGCAAGGGAAGTGGAGTTGGTGATAATTGCCAGGGAGGGGGGGGGCCCATAACAAAGAGATACTCTTCCTCTGAATGTTACACTAAGGGCAAAGGGGGGGGCCATGAAGCAGCCATCTTACACGCTTCTCCAGTTATGCTCCCCCGCTTTCATTCCTCTTCTATTTCATCGTCAAATTACAGATGAGATGAGCGGCTATTTCCGATCAACGTCCCGCTCCTGAACTGTGGAGAAAGGCCACCTAAAAGAGACAGGAGCACAGTTCATACATAAATCCACAAAACAAAAAAAGTAAAATAAGAAGGTATTCATTTTTTTATTAATTAACATTCTGTATGCTGAACCACCACAAAATTGTTATATCTTGTTAGAAGTGTTGAGAACCCTGTCCATTTTGAGTGTTAAACTATATAATATAGATATCATCTATTCTATTTATATATAATAATAATATATGCCATTTAGCAGACGCTTTTATCAAAAGCGACTGTGTGCATACATTCTACGTATGGGTGGTCCCGGGAATCGAACCCACTACCCTGACGTTACAAGCGCCATGCTCTACCAACTGAGCTACAGAAGGACTATTTCATGTGGATAAAGTTGTGGGATGACCATATATGTCTGGTCTCGTATTGTAATTGCAAGGGTTCCCATTGTCTTGAATGGAGAGGCCCGTTTTGTACATTCTGTTTCTATGGGTATCCTATGTGGCTGAGATATGGCCAATGCAGGACATGTCTTCTGACATGAATAAATCAACAAATAAGTAGGCTAATTAAAGACGATGAGGCGATGATTATAATGTCAGAGAAACGTGAAAGGAAATGTCACTTTGTGTAGTGAGACTTAAAGAGCGATCCCCTAAACCCCTCTCTCTTTCTGGCTGAGACAACCCATTTGTGGGAACGGAAGTTTATTGAAGAAACAGAATGGTCTAAAAATCCTGTGTGTCGGGTGATTTTCAGCACAGGGAAAGAGACGATGCAGCCGTCGAGAGGAACGGTCGCTCCGGAGAGGCGGTGGAGAATTGGGTTTACTCTGTCTGCCTTTGTGGTGCATGTGTGTGTGTGCCTCGATTAAATAAAGAAGATTCTCTAAGCACTTTAGGGCCATTTTGTCCGATTGTTTCACTCCCCCGTCTGTATCCTCCCTCAGAAAAAGCTTGATATAGACGACAGCACAAAGCACAGCTCTCTCCCTCGCTACTCCACTCTTCTCTCTCCTCTCTGTCGCTCCCCTCTCTCTCCCCTATCATGCAGAACAGGCCCAGTCTAGTAGGCAAGAGGAGCCTCTGGAACTAGAACAGAAGAATTATTGTATGAGAAGCATATTACTTGTGGTGACAGTAAAAGAATGGATAGAATTAGTATTGTATTATAGTAGCGTCATTTAATAACATTAGAATTGTGGCAATTTTAGTAGAAAAGTAGAGTGCAAAAAAAAATATACAAATAAATCCTGTCCAATTACGCGTTTCATTGTACTTTCTGCGTAGCCTCTGTCCTGAGTTTAAACACTGCACAGTCTTTGCTCTTGAACTGTGGTGAACAAACTGCATTTCAATAAGCAGCCAACCACAGAAAGAGAATGAAGGGGGGGATGACTGTTTTAGCAGAGCTGAACCAGGGCCAGACTGCCTCTGTAGCCTCCAGTCATAGTTAAACATACAGTCACAGAGTTGTCTCTAGTCAATTACACCCTCTCCGAACTCGCTCTCACTGCAAGCCACGGAAAGACACTGAGACACTGCAGGTCCTCATCTGAGAGAGATGAGACGACAGAGTGAAAATGAAGAGGAAATGAAGATTATTGTGAAGTGGGGAGGCGGGGGGGGGGATTTTGTGCCCGAGTTGAACAGCCCATGTCAGAAGGTGAGCGCTGAATGCGAGCGACCAAATGTCCCAAAAACTGAAAACCATTACTGACGATTACACAGAACGGAGAGACTTTGGTGCTGCCTTAATTGGAGCTTTGCCTGGGAATCAGTTTCCAATTACTTTTATGCTAGCCTACGGTTAATACTGTCACAATGGGCAGAAGGGAGAGTGGAAGACATTCATTTCTTCAGATGGTGGACTGAGAGAGAGACGGGAAGGGAGAAGGGACATTTCCCTGCACCAGATACTACAGCGCTCCTGAAACAAATTACAGTTAAGTGCCTTGCTCAAGGGCACATCAATAGATAAACCTTTTTCAGCTTGGATATTCGCACCAGCAACCTTCAGTTACTGGCGCAACGCTCTAACCTCTAGGCTACATTCTCTGACCTCTAGGCTACTTGCTCTAAGCTTCAGGCTACCTGCTCTGACGTCTAGGCTACCTGCTCTGACCTCTAGGCTACCTGCTCTGACCTCTAGGCTACCTGCTCTGACCACTAGGCTACCTGCTCTGACCTCTAGGCTACCTGCTCTGACCTCTAGGCTACCTGCTCTGACCTCTAGGCTAACTGCTCTGACCTCTAGGCTACCTGCTCTGACATCTAAGGGGAACTGCTCTGACCTCTAGGCTACCTGCTCTAACCTCTAGGCTAACTGCTCTGACCTCTAGGCTACCTGCTCTGACCTCTAGGCTACCTGCTCTGACCTCTAGGCTAACTGCTCTGACCTCTAGGGTACCTGCCACCTGACAAGGGTATAAGGAAGAAAAAGAAGGGAGAAGGGAAGGGAGAAGGGAGGGAGAAGGGAAGGAGAAGGGAAGGGAGAAGGGAGGGAGAAGGGAGGGAGAAGGGAAGGGAGAAGGGAGGGAGAAGGGAAGGGAGAAGGGAGGGAGAAGGGAGGGAGAAGGGAAGGAGAAGGGAAGGGAGAAGGGAGGGAGAAGGGAGGGAGAAGGGAAGGGAGAACGGAGGGAGAAGGGAAGGGAGAAGGGAAGGGAGAAGGGAAGGGAGAAGGGAAGGGAGAAGGGAGGGAGAAGGGAAGGGAGAAGGGAAGGGAGAAGGGAGGGAGAAGGGAAGGGAGAAGGGAAGGGAGAAGGGAGGGAGAAGGGAAGGGAGAAGGGAAGGGAGAAGGAAGGGAGAAGAGAGGGAGAAGGGAAGGGAGAAGGGAAGGGAGAAGGGAGGGAGAAGGCAGGGAGAAGGGAAGGGAGAAGGGAGGGAGAAGGGAGAAGGGAAGGGAGAAGGGAGGGAGAAGGGAGAAGGGAAGGGAGAAGGGAAGCGAGAAGGGAAGGGAGAAGGGAAGCGAGAAGGGAAGGAAGAAGGGAGAAGGGAGGGAGAAGGGAAGGGAGAAGGGAAGGGAGAAGGGAGGGAGAAGGCAGGGAGAAGGGAAGGGAGAAGGGAGGGAGAAGGGAGAAGGGAAGGGAGAAGGGAAGCGAGAAGGGAAGGGAGAAGGGAAGCGAGAAGGGAAGGAAGAAGGGAGAAGGGAAGGGAGAAGGGAAGGGAGAAGGGAAGCGAGAAGGGAAGGAAGAAGGGAGAAGGGAAGGGAGAAGGAAGGGAGAAGGAGGTGTTTGTTGTTGTCAATAGTCAAAGACTTTACTTTTATGCCAGTCTACAATTAACACTGTCACAATGGGCAGCAGGAAGGAAGAGACGTTCACAAAGATGGCGTCCTGAATGGAAACGAGATGAGGGAGGTGCTTATTGTCTCGGATTAAAAATGGCAGATGGAGAACGTGTAGACTATGTAAGGAAGGAAGGCTCAGACTTAGTTCTATGGTTCCAAACTCCAGAAATTCTGTCGAACGTTGTCTACAAGTGATGGATACTGTTCCTAACCATTGTTCTTATCATTGTCTCTTGAAAATACAAAATTACTACCACCTTATTTCCTCATATTTAGTCAAGAAGTATCCATTTCTGGCCTCATCTACTGGCCATCTATCAAAATGGCTGATATGTTACCTCTCTTGCTTACCTTTTGTCTTTGAGTTTACCAGATAAGCGCATAGATTGGATACCAAAACTGGAGGCACCGCTTGGGTATACAGTACAACTCTAGTTGAGATAACAATGCCAGTCAAAGGGCCCACAGTCATCATCAAGTCCTTTATCTTCCACTTGTGGATTGTTTCTCCATCTCTACATCTCCATCAACACAGTGGAGTGGTTTACCATGTCCAATTACTACTACAGTAATTAGAGTGAGAGCGGGGGGGGGGGGGGGAACCAAGGGAGAGCGGGGGAGTGGACCCAAAAGCCTGGGACTGTATTCAAAAAGCCTCTCGGAGTTGGAGTGTTAAACTAGGATTAGTTCTGCCGTTTT
>NC_060187.1:5826013-5846013 GCF_021184085.1 Oncorhynchus gorbuscha | reverse complement strand
ATCATGCCACTTCTTCATCATCATGTTACATTTTCATCGTCATGGTACATCTTCATCATCATGCCACATCTTCATCATCATGGTACATCTTCATCATCATGCCACATCTTCATCATCATGGTACATCTTCATCATCATGCCACTTCTTCATCATCATGTTACATTTTCATCGTCATGGTACATCTTCATCATCATGCCACATCTTCATCATCATGGTACATCTTCATCATCATGCCACTTCTTCATCATCATGTTACATTTTCATCGTCATGCCACTTCTTCATCATCATGGTACATCTTCATCATCATGCCACTTCTTCATCATCATGTTACATCTCCATCATCATGTCACATCTTTATCGTCATGTCACATCTTCATCTTCATGCCCAGGTCCTCATCATCATGCCACATTTTAATCTTCATCTTCATGCCCCATCTTCATCATCATGCCACATCTTCATCATCATGTCTCATCTTCATCTTCATGCCACATCTTCATCTTCATGCCACATCTCCATCATCATGTCCTATCTTCATCTTCATACCACATCTCCATCATCATGTCTCATCTTCATCTTCATGCCACATCTCCATCATCATGTCTCATCTTCATCATCATGCCACATCTCCATCATCATGTCTCATCTTCATCATCATGCCACATCTCCATCATCATGTCTCATCTTCATCATCATGCCACATCTCCATCATCATGTCTCATCTTCATCTTCATACCACATCTCCATCATCATGTCTCATCTTCATCATCATGCCACATCTCCATCATCATGTCACATATTCATCATCATGCCACATCTCCATCATCATGTCTCATCTTCATCATCATGCCACATCTCCATCATCATGTCTCATCTTCATCATCATGCCACATCTCCATCATCATGCCACATCTCCATCATCATGTCTCATCTTCATCTTCATGCCACATCTCCATCATCATGTCACATATTCATCTTCATGCCACATCTCCATCATCATGTCAC
The DNA here is from genome assembly GCF_021184085.1 of Oncorhynchus gorbuscha. Taxonomy (NCBI): domain Eukaryota; kingdom Metazoa; phylum Chordata; class Actinopteri; order Salmoniformes; family Salmonidae; genus Oncorhynchus; species Oncorhynchus gorbuscha. The sequence goes on along the minus strand of NC_060187.1, from coordinate 5,845,008 downwards.
ATATTCATCTTCATGCCACATCTCCATCATCATGTCACATATTCATCTTCATGCCACATCTCCATCATCATGTCACATATTCATCTTCATGCCCAGGTCCTCATCATCATGCCACATTTTCATCATCATTTCACATCCTCATCAGATAAGGTCCAACTCAGTTTGGCATAAATACATGAGAGACAAAATAAAACCCAATCATAATGATGCATAGTGAATCATAATGAATCATAATGAATCATAATGACGCATAATGAAACATAATGACGCATAATGAATCATAATGACGCAAAATGAATCATAATGAATCATAATGACGCATAATGAATCATAATGGTGAATAATGAATCATAATGACGCATAATGAATTGTAATGCCGCATAGTGAATCATAATGGTGCATAATGAATCATAATGAATCATAATGACGCATAGTGAATCATAATGACACATAATGAATCATAATGGTGAATAATGAATCATAATGACGCATTATGAATTGTAATGCCGCATAGTGAATCATAAAGGTGCATAATGAATCATAACGAATCATAATGACGCATAGTGAATCATAATGACACATAATGAATCATAATGATGCATAATGAATCATAATGAATCATGATGACGCGTAATGAATCATGATTTCAAGTCTATATACAGACTTGAAATCACTGCCCACTTTAATAAATGGTACACATGTCACTTTAATTAATAATGTTTACATATTTTGCATGACTCATCTCATATGTATATACCTTATTCTACCCTATTCTACTGTATCTTTGTGTATGCCGCTCTGACAATGCTATTCCAAATATTTATATATTCTTAATTCCATTCCTTTACTTTAGATTTGTGTGTATTTTTGTGAAATTGTTAGATATCTACTTGTTAGATATTACTGAAATCGTCGGAGCGAGAAACACAGGCATCTCGCCACACCTGCAAAACATGTGTACGTGACAAATGAAATTCTATTTGATAATCTACTGTTAATTCCTTCTTTTATTTTATTTTATTGACACCGTAGGAAGGCATTAGTCTTGCGTGTGTTATGTCATTGTCGATGTCCATAAACACTAATCAAAGATCCCATTTAGAGCATTGATCAAAAAGGTATTTTAAAAGGTCCTTAAATGAAACAGCCTGAGGTGTCGAGGAGGAAGGGCTTTTTTTTTATAATGCAGCCCTGTATGTATTAGGCTGTAGACTGAAGGCTGGTTGTCATATCAATCTACCGCGCTTGTACTCAGTCATGATGTATAATTTATATGACACAATTTGACTGAGGCATGATAATGCCATTATAATAATGGAGAATGTCTTCAGATTGTCTTTCCCCAAGAGAGCTCTCAACAAATCACCACGTCTCACCAACCAGGGCCAAAGATTAATGACGAAACATGGCAAGGACAAATTAGAGTGTTTTCACACACTGACGGGCGGAGGCATCAGGCAGCAAGTAAAGCATTTTGGCATCTACTTAAATATCCCGCAGCTTAAAACATAAAGGCACCGTGCATTCAGATCTACTCTCTGGTGATGACCCTCTTTGCATACAGACATCTCTATTGGCACACTCTGATATAGAAGGACATTGTCACACTACCAGTGTTAGTTGTTTCGTTTTGTTTTATACAGTAGATCATGTTCCCGTTTGGAATGTCATACACAGACACCGATACTCTGTATCTGTAGCCCATAGATGTAGAACCACTAGAAGGTCATACACAGACACCGATACTCTGTATCTGTAGCCCATAGATGTAGAACGACTAGAAGGTCAGACACAGACACCGATACTCTGTATCTGTAGCCCATAGATGTAGAACCACTAGAAGGTCATACACAGACACCGATACTCTGTATCTGTAGCCCATAGATGTAGAACCACTAGAAGGTCAGACACAGACACAGATATTCTGTATCTGTAGCCCATAGATGTAGAACCACTAGAAGGTCAGACACAGACACCAATACTCTGTATCTGTAGCCCATAGATGTAGAACCACTAGACGGTCAGACACAGACACCAATACTCTGCATCTGTAGCCCATAGATGTAGAACCACTAGAAGGTCAGACACAGACACCAATACTCTGTATCTGTAGCCCATAGATGTAGAACCACTAGAAGGTCAGACACAGACACCAATACTCTGCATCTGTAGCCCATAGATGTAGAACCACTAGAATGTCAGACACAGACACCAATACTCTGTATCTGTAGCCCATAGATGTAGAACCACTAGAAGGTCATACACAGACACAGATATTCTGTATCTGTAGCCCATAGATGTAGAACCACTAGAAGGTCAGACACAGACACCAATACTCTGTATCTGTAGCCCATAGATGTAGAACCACCAAAATGTCAGACACAGACACCGATACTCTGTATCTGTAGCCCATAGATGTAGAACCACTAGAATGTCAGACACAGACACCAATACTCTGTATCTGTAGCCCATAGATGTAGAACCACTAGAATGTCAGACACAGACACCAATACTCTGTATCTGTAGCCCATAGATGTAGAACCACCAGAATGTCAGACACAGACACCAATGCTCTGTATCTGTAGCCCATAGATGTAGAATCACTAGAATGGTTACACACAATATGGCTGCCGGTCCACCCCATCACAGAACGTTGACTGATCTGAATGAGAATATGCTTCTAGATATGCTATTTCTATGGACCCCTCTGAGTGACTGTGACATCCTATGAGGAGAAACCCACTCCTACCTACTGAAGGTGCTACCCACAGAAGCCTCGGAATATAACTATTTTTGGTTCCAAGTGGAACCATATCACGAATACAAGGTTCCACGTGGAACCCTTTCACGAATACAAGGTTCCATGGGAACCCTTTCACGAATACAAGGTTCCACATGGAACCCTTTCACGAATACAAGGTTCTACGTGGAACCCTTTCACGAATACAAGGTTCTACGTGGAACCCTTTCACCACTAAAATGTTCTATGCAGAACCTTTTCAGCACCAAAGGGTTCTACCTGAAAACCAAAAAGGGATCTCCTTATGGGAACAAACAAAGAGAGAATCCCCCTGGGGCTTCTGAAAGGCAATGGGAGGCATGGCGCCACTTGGTTTCTCATTTCTGTCACTGTTATGTGTGTTTAGGAGTCAGTGCTGATTAAACTAGCACAGCACTCCACTCCACTTCCTATTACTTCCTATTACCAATTCACTGAGCCCAGACCCTCTCCCAGGTCCTCCCAGGTCCTCTCCCAGGCCCTCTCCCAGACCCTCTCGCAGGCCCTCGCCCAAGCCCTCTCCCAGACCTTCTCCCAGACCCTCTCCTAGACCTTCTCCCAGGCCCTCTCCCTCACTCTTCTCAATTTAAGTGACTGAATGGAGACAAATGTGCATCTATTTTTCACATGAGCCAAATACATCAGGTGAAATGCTTACTTTTACAAGCCTTTCACAGTAAGCTCTACACCTGTTGTATTCATCATTTCACAGTAAGCTCTACACCTGTTGTATTCATCATTTCACAGTAAGCTCTACACCTGTTGTATTCATCATTTCACAGTAAGCTCTACACCTGTTGTATTCATCATTTCACAGTAAGCTCTACACCTGTTGTATTCATCATTTCACAGTAAGCTCTACACCTGTTGTATTCATCATTTCACAGTAAGCTCTACACCTGTTGTATTCATCATTTCACAGTAAGCTCTGCACCTGTTGTATTCATCATTTCACAGTAAGCTCTACACCTGTTGTATTCATCATTTCACAGTAAGCTCTACACCTGTTGTATTCATCATTTCACAGTAAGCTCTACACCTGTTGTATTCATCATTTCACAGTAAGCTCTGCACCTGTTGTATTCATCATTTCACAGTAAGCTCTACACCTGTTGTATTCGGCGCATGTGACAAATAACATTTGATTTGATTTAATTTGAGTAAAATCACTTGGAGATAAATGGCTGGTGTTTTTATAGTATTTTGTGCTCAAGAACTTCATTTGTTTGGCTCAGAAAACTTGGGGAGACAAATAAAGTCACCCAGTTGGGTAACCCTGCCCTATATAGTGTCCTAGTTACAAGTAGTGCATTATAAAGAGAATAGGGTGCCATTTTGGTTTCCCATTTTGTACAGTATCCTGTCTGTCAATATGGTTGGTACAGTATCCTGTTTGTATATCAATATGGTTGTTACAGTATCCTGTATCTATGTCAATATGGTTGGTACAGTATCCTGTATGTCTGTCAATATGGTTGGTACAGTATCCTGTATCTATGTCAATATGGTTGGTACAGTATCCTGTATGTCTGTCAATATGGTTGGTACAGTATCCTGTATGTCTGTCAACATGGTTGGTACAGTATCCTGTATGTCTGTCAATATGGTTGGTACAGTATCCTGTATGTCTGTCAATACGGTTGGTACAGTATCCTGTATGTCTGTCAACATGGTTGGTACAGTATCCTGTTTGTATATCAATATGGTTGGTACAGTATCCTGTATGTCTGTCAATATGGTTGGTACAGTATCCTGTATGTCTGTCAACATGGTTGGTACAGTATCCTGTTTGTATATCAATATGGTTGGTACAGTATCCTGTATGTCTGTCAATACGGTTGGTACAGTATCCTGTATGTCTGTCAACATGGTTGGTACAGTATCCTGTTTGTATATCAATATGGTTGTTACAGTATCCTGTATCTATGTCAATATGGTTGGTACAGTATCCTGTATGTCTGTCAATATGGTTGGTACAGTATCCTGTATCTATGTCAATATGGTTGGTACAGTATCCTGTATGTCTGTCAATATGGTTGGTACAGTATCCTGTATGTCTGTCAACATGGTTGGTACAGTATCCTGTATGTCTGTCAATATGGTTGGTACAGTATCCTGTATGTCTGTCAACATGGTTGGTACAGTATCCTGTATGTCTGTCAACATGGTTGGTACAGTATCCTGTTTGTATATCAATATGGTTGCGTTTAGATAACCAGCCCAATTCGGAACTTTTTTTCACTCATTTGTATTTTCACAAATCAGATCAACTGATTTGAGGAGATCTGATGGAAAAAAGTGGAAAAAAAGATCAGAATTGGGCTGCCTGTGTAAACACAGCCATAGAAGTCATGTTCTGTCTGGATTACTCAGGCTGCAAGTTATTTGTGAAATGACTAATGACACTCCTCTTACCAAGACCACCTGAATGACTAATGACACGCCTCTTACCAAGACCACCTGAATGACTAATGACACTCCTCTTACCAAGACCACCTGAATGACTAATGACACTCCTCTTACCAAGACCACCTGAATGACTAATGACACTCCTCTTACCAAGACCACCTGAATGACTAATGACACTCCTCTTACCAAGACCACCTGAATGACTAATGACACTCCTCTTACCAAGACCACCTGAATGACTAATGACACTCCTCTTACCAAGACCACCTGAATGACTAATGACACTCCTCTTACCAAAACCACCTGAATGACTAATGACACGCCTCTTACCAAGACCACCTGAATGACTAATGACACTCCTCTTACCAAGACCACCTGAATGACTAATGACACTCCTCTTACCAAGACCACCTGAATGACTAATGACACTCCTCTTACCAAGACCACCTGAATGACTAATGACACGCCTCTTACCAAGACCACCTGAATGACTAATGACACGCCTCTTACCAAGACCACCTGAATGACTAATGACACGCCTCTTACCAAGACCACCTGAATGACTAATGACACGCCTCTTACTAAGACCACCTGAATGACTAATGACACTCCTCTTACCAAGACCACCTGAATGACTAATGACACTCCTCTTACCAAGACCACCTGAATGACTAATGACACTCCTCTTACCAAGACCACCTGAATGACTAATGACACTCCTCTTACCAAGACCACCTGAATGACTAATGACACTCCTCTTACCAAGACCACCTGAATGACTAATGACACTCCTCTTACCAAAACCACCTGAATGACTAATGACACGCCTCTTACCAAGACCACCTGAATGACTAATGACACTCCTCTTACCAAGACCACCTGAATGACTAATGACACTCCTCTTACCAAGACCACCTGAATGACTAATGACACTCCTCTTACCAAGACCACCTGAATGACTAATGACACTCCTCTTACCAAGACCACCTGAATGACTAATGACACTCCTCTTACCAAGACCACCTGAATGACTAATGACACTCCTCTTACCAAGACCACCTGAATGACTAATGACACTCCTCTTACCAAGACCACCTGAATGACTAATGACACGCCTCTTACCAAGACCACCTGAATGACTAATGACACTCCTCTTACCAAGATCACCTGAATGACTAATGACACGCCTCTTACCAAGACCACCTGAATGACTAATGACACTCCTCTTACCAAGACCACCTGAATGACTAATGACACTCCTCTTACCAAGACCACCTGAATGTCTGATGCTGTCTGTTGTTGTTTGTCAATAGATGTTCATGTAGTTGTATAGTTAATAATCATGTATTGTTAAATATATGTCAAAATGTTCCCGGATCTTTCTTATTCCTGTCAGATTGTTTCGAGGTTACTATCTGTTATTCAATGTGTTTCTATTGGCTAATAGCATTAAGGACTATCTGTTATTCAATGTGTTTCTATTGGCTAATAGCAGTAAGGACTGTCTGTTATTCAATGTGTTTCTATGGGCTAATAACAGTAAGGACTGTCTGTTATTCAATGTGTTTCTATTGGCTAATAGCAGTAAGGACTATCTGTTATTCAATGTGTTTCTATTGGCTAATAGCAGTAATGACTATCTGTTATTCAATGTGTTTCTATTGGCTAATAGCAGTAAGGACTATCTGTTATTCAATGTGTTTCTATTGGCTAATAGCAGTAATGACTATCTGTTATTCAATGTGTTTCTATTGGCTAATAGCAGTAAGGACTATCTGTTATTCAATGTGTTTCTATGGGCTAATAGCAGTAAGGAATATCTGTTATTCAATGTGTTTCTATGGGCTAATAGCAGTAAGGAATATCTGTTATTCAATGTGTTTCTATGGGCTAATAGCAGTAAGGACTGTCTGTTATTCAATGTTTTCTATTAATAACAGTAATATCTGTTATTCAATGTTTTCTATTGGCTAATAGCATTAAGGACTATCTGTTATTCAATGTGTTTCTATTGGCTAATAGCATTAAGGACTATCTGTTATTCAATGTGTTTCTATGGGCTAATAGCAGTAAGGACTGTCTGTTATTCAATGTGTTTCTATGGGCTAATATCAGTAAGGACTGTTATTCAATGTGTTTCTATGGGCTAATAGCAGTAAGGACAATCTGTTATTCAATGTGTTTCTATGGGCTAATAGCAGTAAGACCAAATTGAAATTTTTCATCAAATACATTTTGTATATATTTTTGGGATATTTCAAGGGGTCTTAAAATTCAAACTTAAATAACAGAATTATCCTTGGTATGACCTTCTTAAAAAATTCCATATAGCTTATTAGAACCCCCCCCCCTCGTCTTGGACAGGGCTTAGACTGTAATGGGTTAATAATGAGGTGTAATTAAAGAACCATGTTCTATGCATATTCAGAAGGGACATGTTTTCCTTTCCACATAATACCACACAGCAATATCTACCGTAAAGGGGCATTGTCAAACCTCATTTCTGCCATGGCGTTTAAACTGCAGCTTCTGTGGTGCTGTGAGAGCTGTAACAACAGCAACCGGATGGTGACTTTTCAGTGGAGAATGTCTTAGGCTATAGCACAAAGGGTTCAGCGCTCTCAATGACTGAGACACTTTCTTTAGCGGAACCTACGGTGGTTTTCTATTGTGCTTTGAAAAAAAAAAGAGCTTTGAAATGCATTAGCCGCTACACAATTTCTGAAGAAAGACCAAGCATGGTATTGAGACATTGGCAATAGAACATAACTAAAATATTCTTTTTTTTTAAATGGGGAAAACTAGCAATTTTCAAAGATTCTCACAACCCCCCCTTGAGATCTTTTCCTTCATTGTTTGCTGCCGACTTGATGCAACAAAGCTCTATCAGTTTTTTCCAAATCACTTTTTCTTCTTCTAGGCGTGACAAATTTATTTTCAGGCTCCATAAAATAGCCTTTTCTTATTTCTAGCAGCAGAGTGTGCAGTGGAAAATCTTTCACATAATGTATCCTTAAAAGCACATTACTCTGTCCCATACACCGCTAAGAGTTTAAGAACACAGTTCATATTTACAGTTTGTGAAGGGGAAAATAGGAGAAAAGAAGGAAAGGATTTTATGCCGTGGAATAAAATGAAGAAGAAGGAAGAAAAAAAACCCACCCACGTACACACACTCACTCACTGCAGCCGGGGAACAATTGCTATTCACAATCCTATCCTTAATGCCTAAGACCAACATAAAAGAAGGGAGTTTAAGAATATAGGGATAAACCTTTTCAGCTTTTCTAAGTCTTAAGGCTGGTTTATGCTCCATGAATACCCAGCATCCCCTGCCAGCGCTGTTGCCACTCTAAATAGATATTACAATGATTTGGGAACAATGCATTCCACTGATTCCCTCAGACACAAAAATACATATATGTGTATATATAGTGAATAGGAAAGCAAACATTAGCGCTCGCTGACAATACAAGCATTTTTTGATGTAGAAGGGGAAAGCGAGATTAATGTCTGCGGGAGAGAAAAGGCGAGGAGATAGCACTTTGGTGTTTGGTGGGGAAAGCTGCGGCGGGGAGATGCTTTGGGAAGCTAAATCCCCCCTTAGCACAATGCTGGGCTGCTGATACAAGCGACAGACATGGGGTCACCTCCCCTCAAGGGGACAATGGAGACACAACAACAAACTGAACTGCAGAGCAGGAAGACAGGAAGCAGACACAACAACAAACTGAACTGCAGAGCAGAGCAGAGCAGGAAGACAGGAAGTAAATAGCTACAGCACAGGGAGAGGACATCTCTGTCATGACCGAGAAATATACACTATATACTGTATATAAAAGTAAGTGGACACCCCTTCAAATGAGTGGATTCGGCCATATCTGCCACATCCTTTGCTGACAGGTGTATAAAATCGAGAACACAGCCAGGCAATCTCCATAGACAAACATTGACAGTAGAATGGCCTTTACTGAAGAGCTCAGTGACTTTTCAACATGGCACCATCATAGGACGCCACCTTTCCAACAAGTCAGTTTGTCAGATTTCTGCCCTGCTAGAGCTGCCCCTGGCCAACTTTGAGTGCAGTTATTGTGAAGTGGAAACGTCTAGGAGCAACAATGGCTCAGCCGTAAAGTGGCAGGCCACACAAGCTCACAGAAAGGGACCGCTGAGTGCTGAAGCATGTCTAAAGCATTGAACAAATCATCTGTCCTCGGTTACAACACTCACTACCGAGTTCCAAACTGCCTCTGGAAGCAAAGTCAGCACAATAACTGTTCGTCGGGGAGCTTCATGAAATGGGTTTCCATGGCCGAGCAGCCGCACACAAAGCCTAAGATCACCATGCACAATGCCAAGGGTCTGAAACAGTGGAAACACGTTCTCTGGAATGATGAATCAGCTTCCCCATCAGGCAGTCGGACGGACGAGACTGGGTTTTACCGGATGCCACCTTCTTCACCACACTGTCTGTGTGGGTGGACCATTTCAGATTGTCAGTGATGTGTACGAAGATTTCTACCTTCTCCACTGCGGTCCTGTCAATGTGGATAGGGGCTGTGCTCCCTCTGCTGTCTCCTGAAGTCCACGATCAGCTCCTTTGTTTTGTTGAAATTGAAGAAGACATCATTTTCCTGACACCACTCTGTCAGGGACCTCACCTCCTCCCTGTAGGCTGTCTTGTCATTGTTGGCAATCAGGCCTACAACTGTTGTGTCGTCTGCAAACGGCATCATGGGTAAACAGGGAGTATAGGAGGGGGCTTAGCACGCACCCTAGTGGGGCCCCAGTGTTGAGGATCAGCGAAGTGGAGATGTTGTTTCCTACTTTCACCACCTGGGGGCGGCCTGTCGGGAAGTCCAGGACCCAGCTGCACAGTGCAAGTTCAGACCCAGGGCCCTGAGCTTAATGATGAGTTTGGAGGGTACTATGGTGTTAAATGCTGAGCTGTAGTCAATAAATAGCATTCTTACATAGGTATTTCTCTTGTCCAGGTGGGAAAGGGCTGTGTTCAGTGCAATGGCAATTGCAATGTCTGTGGATCTAGTGGGGTTGTATGAAAATTGAAGTGGGTTTTTGGTGGCAGGAAAGGTGGAGGTGATCTGATCCTTAACTAGCCACTCAAAGCACTTCATCATGGCAGAAGTGAGTGTTACAGGGCGATAGGCATATAGTCTTATATAGACCGGTGTGTGCCTTTCCAAATCATGTCCAATCAATTGAATTTACCACAGGTGGACTCCAATCAAGTTGTAGAAACATCTCAAAAGCAATTAATGGAAACAGGATGCACCTGAGTTCAATTTCGAGTCTCATAGCAAAGGGTCTGAATACTTACAGTTGAAGTCGGAAGTTTACAAACACTAAGTTGACTGTGCCTTTAAACAGCTTGGAAAATTCCAGAAAATGATGTCATGGCTTTAGAAGCTTCTGATAGGCTAATTAACACAATTTGACAGTGTACCTTTGAATGTATTTCAAGGCCTACCTTCAAACTCAGTGCCTCTTTGCTTGACATCATGGCAAAATCAAAAGAAATCAGCCAAGACCTCAGAAAAATAATTGTAGACCTCCACAAGTCTGCTTCATCCTTGGGAGCAATTTCCAAACGCCTGAAAGTACCACGTTCATCTGTACAAACAATAGTACGCAAGTATAAACACCATGGGACCACGCAGCCGTCATACCGCTCAGGAAGGAGACGCGTTCTGTCTCCTAGAGATGAACGTACTTTCGTGCTTAAAGTGCAAATCAATCCCAGAACAACAGCAAAGGACCTTGTGAAGATGCTGGTGGAAACAGGTACAAAAGCATATGTCTATCGTTGTCTCTGATAGGGGATCATACTTAGGCAGCTCTTTTTCCCACCTTCAGTTGTGGGATCTTGTCTTTGTTTGTTGCATGTGTTGCACTACGAAACTTTACGTTCGTTGTGTTGTTTATTGCTTTTTTGGTGGAACATTTAAATAAGAAAATGTACGCCTACCACGCTGCACCTTGGTCCGGTCATTCTACCACTAACCACGCTGCACCTTGGTCCGGTCATTCTACCACTACCACGCTGCACCTTGGACCGGTCATTCTACCACTACCACGCTGCACCTTGGTCCGGTCATTCTACCACTAACCACGCTGCACCTTGGTCCGGTCATTCTACCACTACCACGCTGCACCTTGGTCCGGTCATTCTACCACTAACCACGCTGCACCTTGGTCCGGTCATTCTACCACTACCACGCTGCACCTTGGTCCGGTCATTCTACCACTACCACGCTGCACCTTGGTCCGGTCGTTCTACCACTAACCACGCTGCACCTTGGTCCGGTCATTCTACCACTAACGACAGACGTAACAGCTTGGTCGCAAATGGGTCTTCCAAATGGACAATGACCCCAAGCAAACTTCCAAACTTGTGGCAAAATGGCTTAAGGACATCAAAGTCAAGGTATTGGAGTGGCCATCACAAAGCCCTGACCTCAATCTTATAGAACATTTGTGGGCAGAACTGAAAAAGCGTGTGCGAGCAAGGAGGCCTAGAAACCTGACTCAGTTACACCAGCTCTGTCAGGAGGAATGGGCCAAAATTCACCCAACTTATTGTGGGTAGCTTGTGGAAGGCTACCCTACACGTTTGACCCAAGTTAAACAATTTAAAGGCAACGCTACCAACTACTATTTGAGTGTATGTAAACTTCTGACCCACTGGGAATGTGATGAAATAAATAAAAGCTGAAATAAATCATTCTCTCTATTATTATTCTGGCATTTCACATTTTTTAAATAAAGTGGTGATCCTAACTGACCTAAGACATGGAATTTTTAATAGGATTAAATGTCAGGAATGTATTTGGCTAAGGTGTATGTAAACTTCTGACTTCAACTGTATGTAAATAAGGTATTTCTGTTTGTAATTTTTTTTCTCCAACATTTGCACTATTTCTGAAAAACTGTTTTCACTTTTTCACGACGGGATATTGTGATGTCATGATGGGGTATTGTGATGTCATGATGGGGTATTGTGATGTCATGATGGGGTATTGTGATGTCATGATGGGTTATTGTGTGTAGATTGATGAGGGAAAAAAATGAATTGAATTGATTTTAGAATAAGGCTTGTAAACGTAAACAAAATGTGGAAAAGGTCAAGGGGTCTGAATAATTTCCAAATGGACCGTAGGTACGATGTGAAGAGCGTCTTTTACTGTTACACAATCAGCTGTTAGAAGAGAAGGATGAGCATTGAGCAGCACCCATGTTTTTTTTTTTTTGTCACACACTTAAGCTCTTCCAGACCAGCCTGAGGGCTCCAGAACGACTCCGACCCTGGTGTCTCCTCCAGTCCCTCCCAATCCCAGATTAGCCTGTCTCCTTGTCTTAATCCAACAGGAACGTTGCATCCTGACTCCAGCACCTCTTCACAATTACCCAGTTCCATAATCCCCCCGGCTCACTCCATTTACCCTCCTGCTTTAACAGGGGTAAAGATCAGGGGGTGAGCACCACTCATCCCCCCCCCCCTACAGCTCTCTACACTCTCCCCTATAGCTCTTACAGTGTCTGTGGAAATCAGAGAATGAGCCAACAGCCTTGTGACACATGATTAATACTCTCGTCTTCTTCAGGCTTTACCGTACCATCCAATGGTCAGTCCCTTTAAATACACTGCACACTACAGTGTAGTAGATTAAAAGGATTTGCTTGTAAGATGGCCTTTTTTTTCTCTTCAAGTTGGCCTTTCGGTGGATAAAAAAAAAAGGTAGTCATTTTTTAGTGCATGTCTTCTCTTGTTACAGTATGTGTTCATCATACTAAGATATCAGTTGAAGGGGTTAGGCCAGGGTTTCATTGAGTACAGGGTCTGATGGGTTGTGGGATACACTATGTGGCTAAGAAGCACTAAGGCCTTTTTCATGGGGTAGTGGCTTCATGCTTCCCATGATTCCCGGCAGTGGCACTTGATCCTCTCAGAGACCAAAAATGTGACTCCCAAATGACACCCTATTCTCTATATAGTCCATTTATCTTTTAAGTAGTGCACTTCATAGGGAATAGTGTGTCATTTGGGACGTAGGCCTTAGAAGCCATCCAGTCAGGCAGTGCCTCCAATATTGTCTCAAGATTAACTGATTTAGTGGCTGCTGTTTCAGCATCAAACATTGATCGTTTTTCTGGTCTGTTGTTCCAATGCTTGACCACTACAGTCTCTTCCTTTCTCTCATCCCTCCAAGCTGCCACTGTTTGCTCTATTGTACCAGGCTGAGGCACAATGAGGCTAGCGCTTACGGAGACGAGAGATGTGCTTAAATGAATCATCCCGTTGGCTTAACATAGCTTGGCTGCCTCTGTCTGTTCCTCTCTCAATGGCTTTTAATGCGTTTGTTTGCCTGCAGGCCCTCACATTCTTCCTCCCTACCATTCTCTGTTTTCTAACCGCGGATAGATTATGTTTTTATATTTATTTCAACCCCTAAATGGACTTGAATCGATCAATACCTCATTGTGTGTGACGAAAGCCAAAACGGGAGGGGGGGGAGGAGGCGCCCAATATGACAGATGCTACAATTCAGATTTTCCTTTCGTTCTTTTTTTTTCAAATGAACACAATGGCATATCGAAAGGAATTTCAAAAGCTGTTTTAAATTGATTTAAGTCAGCTCCTTGTCATAAAGCTGTGTGTTCACAAGTATCACAAAGATGACTGGCAAAGGAGAAAGATAGTTTTAGTGTTGTTTTTTTACTGCCTCCTCCATGCAGTCTAAGCCATCGTAGGTTTCTGCTCAAGCCATGGATTTTAAAAGGACCAGGCCTGCACAGATTTGCCTCAGAAGTCTTTTCAGAAGAATATTTTTTTCTCTTCTCCAGAGCTAGAGATAGTCATCATGGAAGAATAAACAACTTAGTTTCAGAGACAGAGAGGACATGAAAGAATATTTAGGCTGAAACGCCCCACTGGTAAGGAAATCAAGGAAACTAGAAGGGCATCAGAATCCTCTGAGCTCCATATCACTTCCCACCTTGTCCAGAAATCACAATAAATAAGAGTACGCTCCTGTATACTATAGCCATTGACATAAACATATTAACAACAGCAGGAATAAAAGGAATAAAATAATAAAATAACATTTAAAAAAAGGAGTTAGTGCATTATGTTCTGAGAGAAAAAAAATATTTTTTGCTAAAAGCCGTTTGATGCTGCGAACAACCAAACCTATATTATAGTATCCTGCATCAAGAGATGAGATCTTTAAGGTTTTATTTTTTCTTCTCCATATTCTCAGTTTCAATATGTTCCCATTACTGCTTCCTGATAGACATAAATACAGTTAAAGTTTAATTCATTTTATGCACCACAACAATACAAGTGAAAACGATGTTGATACGAGAACAGGGACATTCATTAGATTACATCATTCATTAGATTAGATTCATTAGATTACACAATCAACTACAGGGACATTCATTACATAACATCATTCATTAGATTAGATTCATTAGATTACACAATCAACTAACGTCTGCTAAATTACTTAAATGTAATGTAAATGTACAGGGACATTCATTACATTACATCATTCATTAGATTAGATTCATTAGATTACACAATCAACTACAGGGACATTCATTAGGCTACATCATCAAGTACAGGGACATCTGTTTCATTAGGCTACATCATCAACTGCAGGGACATCTGTTTCATTAGGCTACATCATCAAGTGCAGGGACATCTGTTTCATTAAGCTACATCATCAAGTGCAGGGACATCTGTTTCATTAGGCTACATCATCAACTACAGGGACATCTGTTTCATTAGGGTACATCATCAACTATAATATAATATAATAATATATGCCATTTAGCAGACGCTTTTATCCAAAGCGACTTACAGTCATGTGTGCATACATTCTACGTATGGGTGGTCCCGGGGATCGAACCCACTACCCTGGCGTTACAAGCGCCATGCTCTACCAACAGGGACATGTGTTTCATTAGGCTACATCATCAACTACAGGGACATCTGTTTCAGTAGTTTACATCATCAAGTGCAGGGACATTTGTTTCATTAGGCTACATCATCAACTGCAGGGACATCTGTTTCATTAGGCTACATCATCAACTACAGGGACATCTGTTTCATTAGGCTACATCATCAACTACAGGGACATCTGTTTCATTAGTTTACATCATCAAGTGCAGGGACATCTGTTTCATTAGGCTACATCATCAACTACAGGGACATCTGTTTCATTAGGCTACATCATCAACTACAGGGACATCTGTTTCATTAGGCTACATCATCAAGTGCAGGGACATCTGTTTTGTTATGTTATGCTGGTGAATGAGGACCCAAAAGCGACTTAACGAAAACAGAGTCTTTATTCCAGTATAAGACAAAAGTAATAATCCTGGAAATATCAAGGAGAAAACAAAACAGGAAAAACTTAAATCCACTCGTAGTAGCGAGGACTGACTGGAGACTCGACCATAGACTGCAGGTTGCTTCGGGAAGGCACCGACCGTAGCAGACTAAGACACCTGCTCACACGCAGCATCTGAAGAAGGTAAAACACGACAGGGCGAGACAAGGACACAGAACAGCGAACATCATACAAGGATCCGACAAGGACAGAAGCGGAAAACAGAGGGAGAAATAGTGGCTCTAATCAGAGGGCAAAATAGGGGACATCTGTTTCAAGAGTAAATGAGGTAGTAGGAAACTAGGAACATCTGTTTCATTAGGCTACATCATCAAGTACAGGAACATCTGTTTCATTAGGGAAAGAACCAATAAGACCAGCAGGGACATCTGTTTCAGTAGTTTACATCATAAACAAGACATCTGTTTCATAACCAATGACAAAACATCTGTTTCATTAGGCTACATCATCAAGTGCAGGGACATCTGTTTCATTAGTTTACATCATCAACTACAGGGACATCTGTTTCATTAGTTTACATCATCATCTAGTGCAGGGACATCTGTTTCATTCGTTTTCTGGCTTATTTCACCTGTAACATAATATAATAATATGAACCATTCTGATAGTTTCAAAGTAAAGTTGTGCTTACTGTCATCAGTGAATCAACTTCATTCTTACGTTTCAGAATGGTCCCGAATATGTAATATCTAAGAATCCCACTACAACTACCTAATACACGCCATGCTCTACCAACAGGGAATGAGAATTTCATTAATTATATGGATGACATCATCAACTACAGGGACATCTGTTTCATTAGATGGTATAAAATCACTATAGGGACATCTGTTTAATTAGGGTACATCATAAACTACAGGGACATCTGTTTGCATTGAGGCTAATCATGACCATTTTAATAAATGGATCATCTGTTTCATTTAAAATGCCACTCAAATAAACTTAATAATGTTTACATATCTTACATTACTCATATCACATGTATATAGTGTATTTTATAACATCTACTGCATCTTGCCCTATGTCGCTCGGCCATCGCTCATCCATATAATTACATGTACATATTCTCATTCACCCCTTTAGACTTGTGTGTATTAGGTAGTTGTTGGGGATTCTTAGATATTACATATTCTGATTCTGATTCTGAAACGTAAGAATGAAGTTGATTCTGATTCTGATGTTCAGTAAGCACAACTTTTACTTTGAAACTAGTCCAGGGCATGCCAGGTAGTCAGGGATCAGTCCAGGGCACGCCAGGTAGTCAGGGATCAGTCCAAGGCATGCCAGGTGGTCAGGGATCAGTCAGGGTACGCCAGGTAGTCAGGAATCAGCCCAGGACATGCCAGGTAGTCAAGGATCAGTCCAGGACATGCCAGGTAGTCAAGGATCAGTCCAGGGCATACCAGGTAGTCAGGAATCAGTCCAGGGCATGCCAGGTAGTCAGCAATCAGCCCAGGGCATGCCTGGTAGTCAGGAATCAGCCCAGGGCATGCCTGGTAGTCAGGAATCAGTCCAGGGCATGCCAGGTAGTCAGGAATCAGTCCAGGGCATGCCAGGTAGTCAGGAATCAGTCCAGGGCATGCCTGGTAGTCAGGAATCAGTCCAGGGCATGCCAGGTAGTCAGCAATCAGCCCAGGGCACGCCTGGTAGTCAGGAATCAGTCCAGGGCATGCCTGGTAGTCAGGAATCAGTCCAGGGCATACCAGGTAGTCAGGAATCAGCCCAGGGCACGCCAGGTAGTCAGGGATCAGTCCAGGGCATGCCAGGTAGTCAGCAGGATGGGATAGTCAGCATGACCCGGTGGATTTAGGACAGGCACAGCCAGGAATCATCAGGCCAGTGTGTTCTCAGGCATAGAGAGAGAGAAACAGGGTGATTAGTAGGAGCATTCAGATCCAATTTGTTTCATTATTTATTGACTACAAATGACACTTTTCAGATTGCACAAGTTTATGACCGTATAATTTAAAAACCTATAAACAAAACAATCATTACATGAATTTGGGGCGGCAGGTAGCCTAGTGGTTAGCACGTTGAATTTGAAAACAATAGGTAAAAATCTGTCGTTCTGTCCCCAAACAAGGCAGTTGCCACTGTTCCTAGGCCATCATTGTAAATAAGAATTTGTTCTTAACTGACATGCCTGGTTAAATAAAGGAAAAATATATAATTGCATATTGCATCTTGGGTGAAAAAGACATGTATTCTAATCTGGGTCAATTTTACTTCATAAATTCACTTCATAAATGTTTTCTTATTAATAATGTAAATGAGTCCATGCCAACAAATCCAATACATACTTTAAAACTGTATGTTGAGTAAGAACTATTTTTATTTTGAAACTATCAGATACGCAACATCCGGGATTAGCATTAGCATCTAGCATGGTGGTCTTTCATGAACTTCTTATGGCTGCAGGGGCAGTATTGAGTAGCTTGGATGAAAGTTGCCTAGAGGTGCCCAGAGTAAATGGCCTGCTCCTCAGTCCCAGTTGTTAATATATGCATATTATAATTAGTATCTAAAACGGTTTGAATGATGTCTGTGAGTATAACAGAACTCATATGGCAGGACAAAAACCTGAGAAGAAATCTAAACAGGAAGTGGGAAATCTGAGGTTGGTCGATTTTCAACCCAGCCCCTATTGAACACACAGTGGGATATTGGTGATGTTGCACTTCCTAAGGCTTCCACTAGATGTCAATCATCTTTAGAAACTTGTTTGAGGATTCTGCTGTGAAGTGGGGGCTCATAAGAGCTGTTTGAGCCAGGGGTCTGGCAGATTGCCACAGGCTCTGAGGCGCGGTCACGAGAGAGTTAGCTCTCGTTCCATTGCTTTTCTACAGACATAGGAATTCTCAGTTTGGAACATTATTGGCGTTTTATGTTAAAAACATCCTAAAGATTGATTCCATACATCGTTTGACATGTTTCTACGGACAGTAATGGAACTTTTTGACATTTCGTCTGCAACTAGGGAACGCGATTCATGACTTTGGATTTGTTTACCAAATGTGCTAACAAAAGTAGCTTTTTGGACATAAATGATGGACATTATCGAACTAAATCAAACATTTAATGTGGAACTGGGATTCATGGGAGTGCATTCTGATGAAGATCATCAAAGGTAAGTGAATATTTATAATGCTATTCCTGACTTCTGTTGACTACCCAATATGGCGGTTATCTTTTTGGTTTTATTGTCTGAAATCTGTACTCAGATTATTGCATGGTTTGCTTCTTCCGTAACGTTTTTAAAAATCTGACACAGCGGTTGCATTAAGGAGAAGTGTATCTATATTTCCATGTCTAATAATTGTATTTTCATCGACATTTATAATGAGTATTTCTGTAAAATGATGTGGCTCTCT